>NW_016804150.1:200798-202084 GCF_001698545.2 Rhinopithecus bieti
ATTAAGTTTTAAATAGGCAAATATATGAAGACAGATCTAAATATTTCATACATATGTAGATATACAGAAATGTAAATATATATTCACCCCAGCTCAACCATAGCATGGCAAAATACCTCTTAAATATTTAGATCAACTGTTTTTATTCTATGCTCTATATAGTAAAACTTTACTTGTATTACCTGGACTCTGAAAATCATAGGTGATAAAAAGAGAAAGAAAAAAAAACCTGTTTTAAAATGTTCTCTTGCTGGTCGGATTCCGAGCTCTCCTAGCTCCTCCCCGTGGCCGATCTTGAGGAGTTGTGGGTTTCTTCACCAGCCCCCAGAACCTCCCTTTTCTCCCTCACCTTCAGACGCCTTTCAGCATCTTCCCCACATGTCCAGTGAGTTTGGGCTGGCCAGTTCTGAGCACGAGCAACGGCCGAATGGTAGACCTGCTGGAGAAAGTGGAGATGCAGATCAGAGATGCAGTATTTTCATTAACCAATTTCTTGAGGTCACATCTGCAGTATCAGCTCAAGTGGAAGAACTTGTCTTCAAATGTACAGAAAATGCATGTTTCCTTAAAACCTGGTGGGACCTCTGGAAAGAAGGCTATGATTCTTTGAAACCTGATGACTGATTTGGTGTGCTTAGTTATTAATGATTGTGTCATAACTCATACTTCCTCATATATGATATTTGCACATGTACTACATGTATAGAAAGATCTCTTTCCAGCAGTTCTGTATATACTCAGAATAATTTTTTTCTTGGTTTTCTTGGCTTTTGTAAAAGCAGAAAGCTGATGCTATTTTTATTGCTGACCAGTACTTGTTTATCCATTAGTATTTTCTGCCCTTTAAACTTTTTTATAATCCTTTATGAAAGTTAATTTCATCAGTAGATAGTTAATAGTGTCAAAGTGCTACCAGTGGCAAACTAAGTAGATCGTTATTTGTTTTCAACAAGATGCCAAGCATGTCAGAGTTTGAAGTTGAGCTTCAACTTAAGTACAAAGGGAGGTAATTTTAAGGTTGCCAGTGATAGATGCAGTTCCATTAGGTTTAGTTCTCCAGAGCTAATGATTGCTTCTGATTTATTTCTACATCCCTAGCACCTAAAGCAGTGTCACACAATAGTCATTAAATGTTTATTGAATAAAAGAGTGGACAAACATAATTAAAAGCTAGTTTTCTTCCTATATATAGCATGAAGATTGTAATTGCTTCTCTAGAAAATGTATGAATCCAAAATTTACTAACTTGAGGAAAACATTCTCTTTGTAGAGATTTGAACTTTGAT
>NW_016804150.1:202302-251251 GCF_001698545.2 Rhinopithecus bieti
TTTTGTAGTTGGTATTTTTATGTGTTTGATTGCTTTATTTATTTTTTTATTTATTTATTTATTTATTTATTTATTTATTGAGACGGAGTCTTGCTCTGTCGCCCAGGCTGGAGCGCAGTGGCTGGACCTCAGCTCACTGCAAGCTCCGCCTCCCTGGTTTACGCCATTCTCCTGCCTCAGCCTCCCGAGTGGCTGGGACTACAGGTGCCCGCCACCTCGCCCGGCTAGTTTTTTGTATTTTTTAGTAGAGACGGGGTTTCACCGTGTTAGCCAGGATGGTCTCGATCTCCTGACCTCGTGATCCGCCCGTCTTGGCCTCCCAAAGTGCTGGGATTACAGGCTTGAGCCACCGCGCCCGGCTGATTGCTATCTTTAAAGTACCTTATCAAATTTATGGCTCTGTGCTGTTACCTTTTGAGCTTTGCAAACTGTTTACATAATAATTATAAAGTTACTTTGTTTCCAATGCATCAAACTTAAACGATGTGATTGTTTTTCTACTATTTGGCCTTAATGACAATGCTCTATTTTGCTTGTCCTGTATTTATATTGCTTTTGGTGTTTTGTATTATGTGTCAAGGATAAGCCAATTAATTCTCTACCATATATAACTTCTGAACATATATGGCATCTTAATTCTTTGTAGATATGGAGATATGTACAGAACTATATTCTAAAGTCCCAGAATGGGGCTATGAAAGGGGACAGATGGATGGGCAAAGAATAGTTTTGTTTATCATATTAGATCATAGGTCTTGATCAGTTTTTTTAGTTAAAGATCACACATAGGGTGTGATTTCTATACCAAAGACATGCTTATTTCAGTATTAGAAAATATTTTCTTACACATCCTGAAAATTGCAATTTTAAAATGTGCAAAATTCTTACTGAAAGCAAAAAATAAAAGTTTAAAAGTTTAAAATATAGAATGTCCTCTTGAATGACATTTAGGAAAAATAATTTCATTAAAATTATACCTATAATTGATAGACCACTTTCAGCAATACAGCTATTATAAAAACAAACTAGCTTAACTAGATCACAAGACATTTGTGAACATTAGAAAACAACGTAAAAGGTGGCAGTTTCAGATTAAATATTGGCAGATGAACATGATTAACTTTGAAAAACAGAAACCTTTTGCTTGTTAAAATTATAATGGTAATGTGCATTTATTTTAAAAATTGACAATATACAAAATATAAAAGATAACTTACCAAATATCCTTTGGTAGAAATAAGCACAATATATTGAGAAATATATTTCTAGTCTTTTGTCTATGCACTTTTTTATGTAATTGGAATATTTTATATACAAACATTATTTGAAAATTTTTATCTTAGCAATAAAACAACTTGTTATGCCATTAAAATTATTTAAAATTGCTATAATAGCCAATTTCTTCAATTTTACCACTATACAATATTATTTATGTTTTGCAAAATATTTTCCTATATTCAGATTATTTCCCTAAGTGTGTCTTAGAAATAAAATTACTAGGTTATGAAGCACAAATGTTTTGAAGGCTTTTAACGTAAATTTAGTTGACCTTTTCAAAAATTATGATCAATTTATATTTCCACCATCAGCACATAAGGGCATTCATCTTAACGCCTCAGGTTTTCAGTTTTATGATAATTTAAGATTTCTTATTTGATGAGTAAAAACCAGGATTTCACTGTTAAGTGTACTTGACAGTACTCAGCACTACTGGCTGTCTCCTATCCCCAGCCTCACTGTTGCAAATTCAAAGTAGGCACAGAAGTAGAGGTATTTGGGCAGAGAAAGAAAGAGAGGAAAAAGTGAGGTAAGACTGAACAGCTGGAGTTATCAGTAACTTTTACTCAACATCTCTTTTCCTCAGTCCTCAGAATTACAGAACCAGTTCACATTTTACAGATCAAACGGACCACATACACGTTCTTTCCACTGCAAACTGTCCTTTCTCCACTAAAAGGTAAAATAGTTCTTGTTCATACTCTGGTTTCCTCCCAAGCATTGGCACAAGGAAGAAAAGAAAAATGGGACATGGTCAGCTGTATAATTTATGGTTCTAAGAAGCTCCCTCTTTAATATTTCTGCCACACTTTGTTGGTACCTTCATGATAAACAAAAGTTCCATTAAAATAAATCACTTATTTTTGTCCCACGTTCTAATTGTCTGTTTAGGTATCAGTTTCTCCAAGTGAATTGTATCAACTTGAGGGTAGACACTTAATCACTTCTTATTCTCTTGATCCCCATCATTGCATAACCAGAAAGAGCACATAAAAGCGTTGTTCAATGGTAAGTACAAAACTTTAGCTTTGTGCACCTTACAGTAGTTGGTCTAACCACTTATTAGCTTCCTATTTAAATAGATCATACTCTCATGTGTTAGGTAATGTTAAATTAGACCAGAGGATTGGGGGAAAAAAGATCCTTATCTTAAATGAGACTATAACCTACTAAACTGTGGTAGAACTAAGATGAAATATTAAAGTAATATTTCAAGGAGTATTTACTAACCCATGTAATGTCCATAAGTGACATGCTTGAGACGCATAATTTTGCTAACAAAATATGGTGAAGTGTAATTATTAAATATCTCTAACAATTACTGCAATCCTGGTGCCCCAGTAGAGATGGGCCAAATTTCTAAGATATAAACACATTATTAAAATCACAACAAAACAAAGAAAACTACCCTTATAAATCTCTGTAATTTCGTGTCGTCAAAAAATCATATGTATATTGCTGAGAGGCCTTTAAAAATAATAGGCCAGTAATATTATGAAATAATTATCCAAATGCACCCTCTAGTGGCTAAAAAGCAATTCACATACAAGCTAAGTAAAACTGTGTTTAAAAAACGGAGCAGAGTAACATTTAACTGAAATTTTTCTAAATGAAAATAAAATTTATTGTGGCTTTAATTTATCCACAGTTCTATTTAATAATAGTCATTTGAAAAAAAATCAACCTATCTCAATATTAAAAAATACCATGTAAAATACATACACATTCAATGAAAATAAATACCCAAGCATTCTGATGATTCTTTGTTATCTATGTTTTCTAATATTTTTTCATCTCCAGAGTTTCTACTCATGGTTAAGTGTTCACCTCTAACCTAAGGAAAAAAATTAAACATGTCTAATCTGAAATTTTCACTAAATTCCTTTTTAATTTTAAATATGATGGTCTAAAATACTAAATATTCATCACAGATAACTTTTGCCATTAAACTGTATAGTTCTTAACTAGAAATGTCCATGTTTCCTATTAACCTTGACATCACAAATGTTTGATTGTTAAATATATTGTCTATGAAAATAATGCCTTAAAATACTTGTAACAAAAACATTTCTAATACTTTGATGTCAGAAAACACTTCAATAAAATGGTAATACATTTTAAAAAGCTGATGGCATAAGAATACAGCCAATGAAGAGCTACTTTTTATTTGTAAAAATCTGTATTTTTGACTTCAAATATTGTATTTATATTTCTTTGGGTTCCTATCTTTCTATGTACGACTAAAAGACATCAGTGAATACGAACTAGCATTTTTATGCTTCATGTCTTTATTGAATAGGTTTAAATATGAAGACATTATTGGTGAAAAAACAAAAAAACAAACATATAGTGGACAAGAAATAATAGTCACCACAATCATCTTACTTTTTCAACCTAACACATTTCAGAATACACAAGCAATATTTACTTTTAATCTTACAATCATCTTTTATTCTACCATAGTGTCAAATACTTGTGAAAATAAATAAAAATAAAATACATGATGCACAGGAAGTTTTTAAAACTGAACTATTGCACAAATCAATGTGAGAA
Organism: Rhinopithecus bieti; assembly: GCF_001698545.2. Lineage (NCBI taxonomy): Eukaryota > Metazoa > Chordata > Mammalia > Primates > Cercopithecidae > Rhinopithecus > Rhinopithecus bieti. The sequence continues at coordinate 206,134 of NW_016804150.1, forward strand.
TATGCAAGTAATGTAAAAATGCATTAAAATATATTGTCACAACATATTTCGTAAGTCATAAATCTATTTCACCTACTGTTTATAATCTCTGGGCTCTGGAACTAGATGATTTCTTACTAACTCATCTCCATATGGTACATTATAACATTTATTTACTACTGTAAAATTCAGTGAGAAACAAATGTGTGCCAAGTATTTATCTAACCTTTCTTTGAACAGACAAAAACATTATGGTTTTAAAAAAATACTTAAAAAAAAAAAAACAAGTTTTAAGTTCTTCGGACGATTTGTAACACAAGCGATTTAAATGGAAATCTAAAATGTGCATTCATCTTCTAAATTCATTACAGCTTATTTTAGTTGATGGACTATTTGTTTGTTTTGACCAATATGACTGAATAAAGATAACTGAGGGGAAAAAAATAACTAATCAGGAAAGAAACTGTAAGTAAAATGACAATTCCTATTAAGTTTATAACTCCTGCCCAAACTAAACAAAGCTAATAAGTTTTAGAGAAATTATAAGCCAGAAATCTTTACATTGTGTCTTATAGTTGATCAGAATCATAAATAAAAAGCTAGGAATTATATAAAAAAATTGTTTGTACCTTTACAGTAAGATCAAAGCTCTCTTAGGTTTGATTGAATAGAAATTACTACAGAATTACTGCCATCAAGGAAATCTACTACTAACTACTATGCTATACTGAAAGTGACAATGATTAAGAGCTGTGTTGTGATCAGGTTAAAGAGAAAAAATAATTAAATTTGGGTGTATGTTTAATTAGATGTCAGTTATGCATTAAAACAATACATTTTCAGTGGTTCTTTATTGTGATGTGAATGGTGTTTCAACATTAAACGCTAAANTATGAAGACATTATTGGTGAAAAAACAAAAAAACAAACATATAGTGGACAAGAAATAATAGTCACCACAATCATCTTACTTTTCAACCTAACACATTTCAGAATACACAAGCAATATTTACTTTTAATCTTACAATCATCTTTTATTCTACCATAGTGTCAAATACTTGTGAAAATAAATAAAATAAAATACATGATGCACAGGAAGTTTTAAAACTGAACTATTGCACAAATCAATGTGAGAATATGCAAGTAATGTAAAATGCATTAAAATATATTGTCACAACATATTTCGTAAGTCATAAATCTATTTCACCTACTGTTTATAATCTCTGGGCTCTGGAACTAGATGATTTCTTACTAACTCATCTCCATATGGTACATTATAACATTTATTTACTACTGTAAAATTCAGTGAGAAACAAATGTGTGCCAAGTATTTATCTAACCTTTCTTTGAACAGACAAAACATTATGGTTTTAAAAAAATACTTAAAAAAAAAAAAACAAGTTTTAAGTTCTTCGGACGATTTGTAACACAAGCGATTTAAATGGAAATCTAAAATGTGCATTCATCTTCTAAATTCATTACAGCTTATTTTAGTTGATGGACTATTTGTTTGTTTTGACCAATATGACTGAATAAAGATAACTGAGGGGAAAAAAATAACTAATCAGGAAAGAAACTGTAAGTAAAATGACAATTCCTATTAAGTTTATAACTCCTGCCCAAACTAAACAAAGCTAATAAGTTTTAGAGAAATTATAAGCCAGAAATCTTTACATTGTGTCTTATAGTTGATCAGAATCATAAATAAAAGCTAGGAATTATATAAAAAAATTGTTTGTACCTTTACAGTAAGATCAAAGCTCTCTTAGGTTTGATTGAATAGAAATTACTACAGAATTACTGCCATCAAGGAAATCTACTACTAACTACTATGCTATACTGAAAGTGACAATGATTAAGAGCTGTGTTGTGATCAGGTTAAAGAGAAAAAATAATTAAATTTGGGTGTATGTTTAATTAGATGTCAGTTATGCATTAAAACAATACATTTTCAGTGGTTCTTTATTGTGATGTGAATGGTGTTTCAACATTAAACGCTAAAGATGAAAATATGAGTAGGAAAATTAGATATTCTCTTAACCTACTCATAACTACATTTACTTCCAAGAAAAAAAAATTTCAAATATTTTTTATCTGCATGCTCTGCACTAATGATTAGGTTACCACAACTATTATGATTAGGTGAGGTTATTTGTTTTAAGATGCATTAGCATAATTTATTCTAAATTCAGATACAATTACATGTTTTTAAACATGTAAGATTTTGCAGGGAATTCAGTGCCTTCTATATTAAATAATTCATTTTCAAATACAGCAAAAATGAACTAGCAAATTAAAACTATCTTCATGGGTTATGGAAAAGGAAGAAAAAAGTGAAATCTAGAAACAATTGGAAGTAAAAAAATATGTTCAACGCATACAGAAGTAAAAAAAAAGTCTGTTATAAATAGAATAAGATAGATTTGTATTTTAGTCCTGTGTTTTGAAAAGGAAATTGCATAATTACATTTTACAAAACGAGTAGGATGTTTACATTACATAACAGAGGATTTTTTTCTCTTAGTTTTTAGGATTTATAAAATAATTTGTTGACATGCTCTACAGGAGTGACCTTACATACCTAATGGTAGCTAAAACCATTCTCTTCCATTACAAAATTCCCAGCATCTATCCTACTATGATACTATCTGAAGATAGGCACCAATAATACAAATGTTTATTCAAATTTTTTGCTGAAAGTTATAATTATCCTAAAGCCTGAAGGGCTAAGCACTAGAGTATGAGAGTTTGTGGAAATGTACTTAATGTGCTTTAACAACAACAGAAAAGTAACACCTAAATTAATTGTTCCATCTGAAATTATTTTCTGACAGTTAAGTGAATATTTCCTTGAATGACACAATCTGGGGTATCAGATATTTATTATATACAGTATATATACACATATAAACACACACACATTATATAGCCAAAAGATGACGCTCCAAAATTACTGGAAATGGTATTTTGAGTATTTTTAGCACAAAGTAAAGGATGTGCTCTAGCTGTCCAAGCAGCAATAATCATAAACTCTGAACTTGGCTTTTTTTTTTTTTTTTTGAGATTCTATTCATAGAATCATTCTTCGAATGCCACATTCACAGCAAAACTTGGCCCATTCTACAGGGTATTTAGTCCCACATTCATGGCAGAATTTTGGTAAGTTTCCAGGTGAATTTCCTTCAATCCCTTTAATATTTCCACCATTAAGGGAAGATGCACAGTCTCCATCTGGCCTAAAAAAGTAACAAAAAAATGAAAAGATAAAGATCATATCAGTAGTTTTCAACCCATAACCCTGGATAAACAGGGCATAAATTTAACAATTATCCTGTTTAATCTCATTTTTAATATTCCTCTAGTTCAAATTTTTAAAAAAAATCCTTGTTAGTAAATACTATAATTCTAACATTTTTTTCTTTAACATTATATTTATCTGTGTTATGAGAATTTATCATGACTAAATGCAGCCACGCTTTCTGTATTAGTGTGTTCTCACATTGCTATAAAGAACTACCTGAGACTGGGTAAATTATAAAGAAAAGAGGTTTAACTGACTCACAGTTCTGCAGGCTGTACAGAAAGCTTGGTTGGGGAGGTCTCAGGAAAATTAAAGTCACAGCAGCAGAAGGTAAAGGGGAAGCAAGCATGTCTTACATGGTGGGAGCAGAAGAAAAAAAGAGAAGGGGCAGGTACTACACAGTTTTAAACAATCAGATATGGTGAGAACTCACTACCACAAGAACAGCAATGGGGAAGTCCAACCCCATGATCCAATCACCTACCACCAGGCCCCTCCTCCAACATTGAGGGTTACAATTTGACATGAGATTTGAGCAGGGACACAAATCCAAACCACATCACTTTCCATCTGTTCTTCCTGCTAGGAATTTACTACACTGGGAGCAGAATGAACATTTATGATGTCCTTTCTGCAAACCCATCTCTAAAGAGAAAACTAGAACCTAACCCTGAAGAAAGATAAGAGATCCTTAGGTTTCAAGTCTCTCTCCTTGGTCACAAGGACTGTGAGGTGATGCCTCTAGTATTTACTTTAATTTTATTATTTAATGATATTAACTTATTGTGATGCAATAAATAATAAACTCTTATGCATGCCCTCACAGGGAGGTCTCTATTATCTACTAACAAAACAGTAATAAAGGTAAAATAGATGCTAGATGAACTATACACCGTAACAACATTTTAGAGCAAAAAGCTTGAGATTATAAAGGTTTTATCACAAATGTCAGTCATTAAAGAAATCCAGATTCTACTGATGAAATAATTAATTGGAAGAAGAGCTATTTGATTCCTACAGAAATATGTTTACATTCCCTCCTGGCATGTGTTCTTCTGAGAACATGATACTTAATTTAAAGTCCCCAGAAAAGGAACTCTTCATTGCTAGGACAATTATAAGCATGACACTGCTGGAAAAAATAAATTTCTTTTTACATCCACAGAGGTAGTTATCGAAGAATTCTAGGTGCTCCCCAGTTTGAGTGCATCTTTCATACAAGCAATTTAGGAGTGACAAAAACAAACAAACAAATGAACACTGAACTTTCTAATAAAAGGCACTAGGGATCTAAAAGAGACAAAAATAAGGCTAAATGTCCTGCATCAAGAAATATAACCTTAGATACTGAGAGCAAATTTATAGCATAAGCATAATTTATTTAAACCACAAAGAAGACCCACTAATGAATTAGAAGACATAACCCCAATCAAGAAAGAGTACCAAGGGGAAATACATCAGCTTTATTGTCAACAATACATGTAAGAACTATTTCAAAAAATAAAAGGTCATTTCAGTGTTAGAGTATACACACTCAAGGAACTCAACACACCTACCAATATTAATAAATATCAAAACTTCCACCTAACTAGATATTGCCTAATTTCTTTACATAGTGGCTGGCAAATCTATAGTCTCAATAGTAGTATATGAGGTTTCTTGATGTCTTACATTTTCTAACACAATTCGTACTGTCAAGAGTTTTTTGGTTTTGCTAACCTGATGAGAGTGAAATGGATGGTAGCCTACCACTGATATAATGTACATTTCCTGATTGCTTGTAAGGCTGAATATCTTTTCACATGTTTGTGTTATTTTTGCCATTCGGATTTCTCCTACTGTGAATTGACTATTCCCTATCCCCTACTTCCACCAAAACCCAAAGGCATTTTCTACTGTATGAGTTTTTTAAAACTTTATTTGTAAAAATTCCCCACAATTCCTAGATAATAATTTGTTGATTTATGTATATAGTAAGTATTCTCTCTCAAGCTATCATGCTATTTCATTCTATCCATGGAGCTATTTACAGCACTCGTTTTCCTTTAAATAGGATCAAATATATCAATCTTTTGCCATACAATTTGCATTCACTAAATTATTCAAGAAATCCTTTCCTAAGTCAGATGAAAATGAGACTTTCTTCTGCTTTATTGTAAAATCTGGATAGCCTTCCTTTCTGCATTTAGGCCTAATTTAGTTCACATGTAACTGATTTTTTTATACCTGACATGAGGTAGAAAGTTTTTCTCTACATATGGACGGATGTCCAATAGGCCCAGCACTCCCACTTCCCAAATCTGTACTGCTAGTTCTGAAATGTGGCAAATTTCCAGTTACTTATGAGGCTGGGATCTCTTGCTTACCACCCCATTCTGATAGAGTTCTGTTTGTCTATTCTTGAATCAGTATCACATCTTAATTACTGTGGCTTCATACATCATTCACACATTTTTCTCTTTAACTTGTCCTGGCTAATATTAGGCTTTTGTGCTTTGTATACATTTTGAAAACAACTTGTCAAGATGCGTGAATTTCATTTGAAAATTTCACTAAATTTATACATTAATTTTGAGGAGAACAGATAGCTGTACAAGACAGCTGCATGATATTAAAGTTTTTATGTTATAAAGAAGGTATGTAGAGGCATACCTTAGATACACTGCAGGTTTGGTTCCAGACCATTGCTAAAATGCAAATATTGCAATAAAGCAAATTACATGAATTTGTTTGATTTCTCAGTACATATACAATTTCGCATTATACTGTAGTCTATTAAAGTGTGCAACAGTATTATGTCTAAAACAACAATGTATACATGTACACAATTTAAAAATACTTTACTGCTAAAAGATTCCAACAATCATCTGAGTTTTCAGGGAGTTGTAAACTTTCTGCAAGTAGAGGGTCTTGCCTCAATGTTGATTCCTGCTGACTGATCAAGGATGGTGCCTGCTGAAGGTTGGGGTGGCTGTGGTAATTTCTTAAAATAAAACAATGAAGTGTGCCACATCGATTGACTTCCTTTCATGAATCATTTCTCTGTAGCATGTGATGCTATTTGATAACATTTTACCCACAGAATTTCTTTTGAAATTGGAGTCAACTGTCTCAAACTTTGCTGTTGCCTTATCAACTAAGTTTATGAAATATTCTAAATCCTTTGTTATTTCAACGATGTTGACAGCATCTTTGCCAGGAGTAGATTCCATATCAAGAAACTATTTTTTTTTTTTTTTTTTTTTTTTTGAGATGGAGTCACGCTCTGTCACCGAGGCTGTAGTGCAGTGGCCCCATCTCAGCTCACTCCAACCTCCGCCTCCCAGGTTCAAGCAATTCTCCTGCTTTGGCCTCCCAAGTAGCTGGGATTACAGGCGTGCACCATGCCCGGCTAATTTTTGTATTTTTAGTAGAAACAGGGTTTCACCATGTTGGCCAGGCTAGTCTCACCTCAGATGATCCACCTGCCTCAGTCTCTCAAAGTGCTGGGATTACAGGCGTGAGTCATCACAACTCCTCATCCATTCCAGTTTTATCGTGAGATTGCAGCAGTTCAATGACATCTGCAGGCTTCCCTTGTGATTCTAATTCTTTTGCTATTTTGCCAGCACATCTGCAGTTACCTCCTCCACTGAAGTCTTAAGCCCCTCAAAGTCATCCATGAAGTTTGGAACTTCTTCCCAACTCTTATTAATGTGTATATTCTGACCTCCTCCCATAAATCACATATGTTCTTAGTGGCATGTAGAATGGTTAATCCTTTACGGAAGGTTTTCAGTTTACTTTGCCCAAATCCATCAGAGGTGTACATCTTAAAAGCCATATTAAAAGAAAAAAAAATCAGGTTTTCTACAAATAGCTTGTTACTTACTTTTGTATATGGTCCTTGGAAAACTATCATATACTCATTTTTATTTTAGTTATTAGGATAGCAGAGCTAAACATACCTGGCTATGTAGCTCTCAGTATACGTTTTTCTTTTGTTTGTAAGCACACCTGGGGCAGGATTTCTTGCCAAACTAGGCGGTGTGGAATTTCGAGGTTTGACATTAGCTCTATGAAAAAGAGAAAAAATAATGGAAAAGTATTGAACAGTGAGCATGCATTTCTCAAATTACCTACTCACATGATTAGAAAGAATACTTAGAAGCTTCAGAGAAGTTCAAAAGATTAAAGTCCCAATAATTATTTTAAATCTGAAAGCAAATAGCAGTTAATATTAAAGATAAACCAAAGCATTTTGCACTTACTAACACTATTCTGATAGTAAATAAAATCAACTAAAATATGTATATATGCTTTACATGAAATTTATAAGGTAATCATTCTGAAAGACACATTTTTAAAAACAGTTTAAATTTATATTTCCCTCAAAACATATATTCTGATAAATGGTTATGGATAACTGTTAAATAAACACACAAGTTTCATTATTATTCTAAGCATACACGATGTAGTTAAAAAAAGAATTTTTTGCTAGTCACATTAAATAATAATACTCAATTTATGAAAGTTCTAAAAAGCAGCAACTAAAATAAATGAGTTAATATAATATTCCCTTTAAAGATTTAATTTTACCAACTGCACAGCCTGGGCTATCCGAAATCAGAGGGACTTCTGGTGGATCATCCATGAGTCTCCATTTTGAAACTTTAAGAATCAAAGAAGGTTTAGAAAGCTAAATGATGATGATATAACACTAAAAGTAGAGGCTTGGGAATTCAAATGAATTTAGATTCAAATGCCAATGCTACTTACAGTGTCGTGACAGTAAGTCTGAGTCTCATTGTTTATAAAATGATCACTTATAGAAAGGTTATGAGATAAAAAGTACAATTCATATAAACATTTAGATAGTTGATGTTAATACTATCACTACTGTTATTGCCACTACAAGTTAACATTTGTATAATAGTGCTTACTCCATGTCAAGTACAATTCTAACTATTTTGTCCATAGAAATTTATTTATCCTAATAATCCTATGAAATAGGTAGCATTAATAACTCCATTTACAGATAAGACAAATGAGGCAAAGAACCCCTAAGTAACTTACCCAAGGTGACACTGCTAGTATGTTCCAAAGCTAGGATTTAGACGTTCATTAAAGCATAGTTCCCTTCCTCTCTATAGAGCTTTAACCAAATCGTTAAATTTCACAGGTGAGCAGTGTTGTGCTATATGAACAGTAGAATACTTTAAAAAAATACCTCCAGATTAGAGGTTCTTCAGTGGAAATTCTTCTTACTCTACTTGCATGGCAAAGTAGGAGAGAGTACCCTAAAATTGTAAATAGCTGCTTCCAAAATACATGAAGGTAATAACATCCACTATTTTTCAAACAACCACTACAAGACAAATATGAAGCCAGGTACTACACATGCCTTACTTAATGTCCCCCAAATCTCAGAAGATATTATTCCCATTTTAAAGTGGAAGCATGTTCAAAGAGATTATATAAATTGTGAGGCTACTATGTGGCTACAGCAGTACTTGAACTTCAGTGGGCTATATTACAGAACTTATATTCAATATACAATGCTGTCATTCAAAGTGGTTGCTTTGCATGGTTACTTCTTTAAATTACTTCTAAACTTCAACAAGCAAAGAATCACTTTGGTGCATGAATGGAATGCCCTGCACCTCTTCAAATGCACACTCCAAGTTCATTCATGAGGTTTACTCTACTCTTGTGTATAGCCTCTTTTGGGATGTTGTAGAACTACTAGAGTCTCTTTCTAGAAATTCAATCTCTAGGGAATCACTGTCAAAGAATGGAATTTTAATAGGAAGAACACTCTTTTTTTTGGGGGGGGGGCTATAGAATCATCTTAAGTGAATGAAATATACAAACAATACAAACACATCCATGAATATATACACATAATGTCACCATATGGGTAACTTGAGGTTGTTCAAAATGTTTATATTTAGAGGAAAATATAAGAGATTATCATCATTAATAGCTACCAATATTAAATACCTGTCATTTATTTTTAGTAACATCTAGAATGGCCTTGATCACTTAAAACATCTTGCCCCATTCTTACACAGTCCACAAATTTTTCTTTCTGTTCAGAATCTGCAAAGCATTACTCTTAACTCTGTATCTAGAATCTACCTGTTACAACTCTCATTAATAATTAAGAAGGTTTATTTTTGGAATTCTACTTAATCCATCTTACTGCTAGTCACTGTTACTGTGAGATCTGCATCAGAGGGTTCTGACAGTAGAATCAGCAAAATGAAAAACGGCTCACGGCACAAACTCTACCTGCTAAGATTTATCACTAACTACTTAAAAACAGCAAATGGCTGCTGCTAGTATCTTAAAGACTTCTCCTATTTTTATTTACCTAGTTGAATTTATTATTACTTTTCATACATATATACTGAGCAGACTGCTGTAGTAGGTGTTGGTTGAAAAGTTAACTAAGTTACTCTGTTTAACATTTTCCACCATTAATAGGTAAATTAATTTTTAGGTCCTAAAATCATACTTAAAATGCGGGCTAGAATTGAGACCCAAATTAGTAAACCTTGAAAGCTCATGCTGTAGAGTTTCAAAGCAACTGCCATTGCCACACACTCTTTTCAGCCAGCCAAGTCAAAACTGGCTGTGTCATACTCTTTCCCGAGTTTGACTCTTTGGCAGTGTCATACTCTTTCCCGGTTGTAGGTGGAATTTACAACCATCTAACAAAAAGACTAAGGACCCTTGGATTGAAAGTTTCCTAAAATCTTTTCTTTTCCCGGGCTTTTTATAATAGTTCACAGTATGCTTATCTAAAATATAATCTAACAATATTATAAACTGTACGAGACATTATTTTCCCAAACTCTACTTTTAAAACTATTATTTAAAAAATCCTAATTACTACTAAAAGACTTCATAAAAAACAATTAAATGAGACTGCAATTTAAAATCACCAAAAATTAATATTTAATGGAATAAATGTATAATCTAAAAACAGTTTTATTTAGTACAACAGAAATGCTTACTAAAAATCAAAATGTTTTAAATCCTAGATTATTCAACACATTTTGGGCTTAGAAATTATTAAACTTTTTTTTAAGTAGACAGTAAAACTTACATTATTCCATTACATAAAAGCTTTTAAGGAATATCTTGAAAATATAACCAAACTGAATTACAATATACTTACTTGTAATAGGCTAAAACCTATGTCTGTTTGATGGCACTGTCTGATTTTGCATCACTGTCATACAACCTTTTGCACAAGTCTCCCGTGCGAAGTGAGGGGCCTAATTGTCCATATTTACTATTAAAAATATATAAAGGCTTGTACCCATAAGGCCCGATGCCTACTGTTTCTTTATATAAAGTTTTTTTTTGAAGACATTATTTCTTGGTTTATCCGAAATCTACTTTCCCCAAGTCCTTAATTTATCTGACTGTCAAGGTAAGAACTAATGCTCCAAAAGATCCTCAGAGAGAGTTCATACAATGTTCATTATTAGTCTGAAATTCTGACTACACAGGCTACCTTACACATCCAAACAAATGTTAAATATTACACACAGGGCAATGCCGAATCCAATGAAGAAACTTAGAAAGACACATCTATTTCAAAAAAAAAAAATCATGCAGGCCTATAAGTGAACTGAATTGCTGTATTCACAAACGATTTTTCTTCCTCCCTGAATTCATAGAAACTCTTTCTCTATTCTAAATTTATTTCTGTGCTTTTTTAAAATTCCAAAAATAAGGAATTGATAATTACATTTACCCATCATGACTTTCTAACTCCACTAAGCTTTCTAACAAAAAAGTGACTTTATTTCTGAAATGACATCCAAAGTAAAAAACAGGATCGGCATGGAAAAAAAAACCTTTGGATGCGAATTCTAAAAAATCACATGTAATAATGCGTAAGGGGGCCATTCCATCTAAATATGCTATACACACACACACATTTTGACCAAAATTATTACAAGGATCTCCCCTAGAGGATAGCAGGCAAACTGCAGGTTTGTAGGGATATTGTCACTGTTTTAAGTCAACCAACCAAATAACTGAATCATATAAACTATCACCAACCACATCTTAGCTCATAGTAGGAAGCCAGGGAAAATTGAATTACGAAATTAGGCAAAGAAATGCTATTTGCCTTACTGGAATACACACATCATTGCCTTGTTAACTCTAAAAGCCTCCAGTCCTTTTTAAGAGATACTTGTTCACTCATTTCTTCACTTACTCACTGACCCTATAAAACCCTGAGCATCATATTTATGTGTCAGGCACTGTCCTACATCTGAGGAGTGTGGTGCGTAAATAAGATAGATCTGTATGCTTTTTCTTATGGAGTTTAGTGCTCTGAAAAGGAGTGTGCTTCATTTTCCTAGATTACAGATATCTAAGAGGAGGGGACACATTTTATTAATTTTTGGTCTCCTTTCAGTAGCTTATACATAGCAGGCCTTTGTGAAAAGTTGATAATAATACTTTGCAAGCGTGGTGGTGGCTGTTTATGCTGAGGATTTAAAGTTCTTAAAAGCAGCCGCTTCATGTAATAGTAGATCTATTTAAGTAAAATTTCTAAATTTTTAAATTAAAATTTGTTTTTTAATTTGTTAAAGTCTAAGAAAGCCATCTACTGCGGAATTTTAATTAAACATTCAGCTTTTATTCTAAATCCTCTAATTATCAAAACATTTTTGTTCCAGCTGCGTTATCTAAGAAAAGGCATCTATGATTCTGGAAATAATGAGTAAAAATTTTTCTTTCTCAGAAAAAAATTATGAAGTAAAATTTAGAAAATTATTATTATATTTAAAAACATATTCGTCTTTATATGTGGTCAAATCCTACAAGTGATACAATAAAGTTCAGTTCAAGAAAGATGTGTAAAATATAATAAAATCTAAAGGTAATTATCTAATTGAAAGGTAATTATCTAATGGAAATATTACATACATAAAAAGATTGCCAATATTTTCACATTTTGAAAACCTAATTGAAGGACACGTTCCAATAATGATTTGAACCGTACCTGTAACATTCAATTCGATTTATGTGTGTGCATATATATACACACATGTACATTCACAACTCAAATGTTACTTAGGCTGAAAGTTAATGAATGCTATTTTTAGGCTAAAATGACTTAATAACGTATTCTAAGTTGCCATTAGGCTATCAAAAACAAAATCTATAAATCTCAATAACAATCAAGATTTTACACATATAATACTTTTGCAGGCCTTCAAAATACTCACAGCTGAATGAGTATGGTGACGACATCAACCTATCCATGATTTGAAATAAACTTTAACATAGGAAAAGTCGTTTACTGTTGATACCAGGAGAGTGAATTCACTTAGGAAATAAGTAATGTTAGTGTGGCTTACTAAGTACCTTGTAGGAGTGTAGCAAGTACTGTAGATTGAGATATAACAAAAAGATGATTTCTGAAATAATATTGGGAAAGAATTTACCCGATGGTATTTTGTATCTTTGGACACCACTGTAGTTATGATGCTATAAGGTAATCTTGTCCAACCTGCAGCTCGCAGGCCACATGCCACCCAAGATGGCTTTGAATGGGGGCCTATACAAATTCATAAACTTTCTTAAAACATTATGAGATTTTTTTTTTTTTTCCAGTTCATCAGCTATCATTAGTGCTCGTGTATTTTATATGTGGTCCAAGACAATTCTTCTTTCAGTGTGGCTCAGGGAAGCCAAAAGACTGAACACCCCCCTACTCTAAGGCAGTTGTGAAATGTGTCATACCTCTACTTTTGATCCTACATTCATCAATCCTACACAAATAATTAGTACCTCAATTCCATGGCAAAGTTAGCTCCCTATCCAAAATCTTCAATCATTGTTACCCACATAAGAAGCCAAGCTCTGAATTCTAGGTTATCACAAGCATTTCTAGATCAACAATAAAAAACAAGCTCATAAAATTTACGTAACATTGCACACAAATTCAATTCACACACATCAAAAGACTGGATTATGAAAACAGCATGTTTCCTATTCATATAAAATGTACTCAAAACTAAAGACATTTACTTCTTAACGTTTTAATAAGGTATGAGAAACAAAATACAATTTTTTAAATTAAAAAATGCTCCATACATGCCTTTGGTTGCTCTAATTTTATGTGTATTACAGTTGATCTCCAAAGTAAACGTGTTTTTCATAGTAACTAATCTTTGATATATGATAATTTCGCTACTGAAAATTATTAACTGAGCTATCCATTTAAACTGGTAATAAGGTACAACTGTGTAAACTCTAGGAAACAATTCAAATGGGGAAATATTTATTTAAAAGATCTGTGATTCATTATACTTCTAAAATTTCCTGGAATTAAAGATAATCATCTTTTGGCTGGGTGCAGTGGCTCACACCTGTAATCCCAGCATTTTGGAAAACCGAGGTGAGTGGATCACTTGAGGTCGGGAGTTTGAGACCAGTCTAACATGGTGAAAACCCATCTGTATTAAAAATACAAAATTAGCCAGACATGGTGGCACACACCTGTCCCAGTTAATGGGGAGGCTGAGGCAGGAGACTCACTTGAACCCAGGAGGCAGGGTTACAGTGAGTCAAGATCACTCATTGCACTACATCCTGGGAAACAACAGCAAAACTCCATCTCAAAAAAAAAAAAAAAAAAAAAGATAATCATCTTTTAGAAGAAGGGAAAAACTTTCCACTTGGGTGTGTTTTGTTGTTTTTTAAGCATATCTGTTAAAACTGACCTAGAAATTGATTTGATTGCTTTTTTTATATTAAAGGTTTTTTATTTTTGTTTTTTTAATGGAGATGAGGTCTTGCTATGTTGCCCAGGCAAGTCTCAAACTCCTAGGCTCAAGCAACTCTCCCACCTCACTCTCCCAAAGTGTTGGGATTACAGGTGTGAGCCACTGCACCTGGCCTAATCCACAAACTGTCTAGAAGCAAACAACCAAACACATGAGAATTTTTCCGAGTGCAAAAATAAATTTCTTTATGGCATGATTATATTACAGATCACTGGTATGCCTGATTAAAGTGGACCACAATAAAGATTACATACAGCAGACTTTAAACAATTGCAATCCACTGAAATAACAGCATTTACTAATCTCAGTGAATGCTCAATTTATTGAGCGTTACACCTGACCAAATGTCTTAATTCAAACTTTATCCAATCTGAATCATCTGTATAAATCGAAATAACAGTTGTCATACAAACTTCAAGTAATTCTTTCACTTGTACCAGATGATAATTTTATGACGTGCCTATAGATTAACAGATGAGGGAATTAATTTATCTTTTTTCACTTATTAACCAAAATTTTTTTGTTAGCCTAGGCATTCTGCTAGATTTTAGTTACAAATGGAAGCAAGGCAGACATAGTCTTTGCCATCATGGAGCTTACAATCTAGCAAGAGAAACAAATCATTACTTCACTAATTCTTTTTTTTAAAAAAAAAAAAAAAAAAAAAAAGGAACTCTGTGACTAAATAGACAGCTATGAATGGTTCTAATTTAATATAGTAACATTATAATGTTCCAGTTAATATAGTTATATATTGGTAGAAATGAGCTCCACCACTCTCTTTCCAGTAGCTGGAAATCTTCCTTTAATCTGTAAGGATCTTATACAGAATGGACAATCAGAATTTGAACAGATGATTGACAGTGAAATATGATGTGGGACAGCCAAAAAAAGTTATGTACTCTTCATGGCATTATAAGCAATGCACAACTGACAAAATTATTGTACTCAAAATCTCTGCTTGCTGGCAAAGGCGTATTTTCCATTACTAACCAGGTATGTTGGTCAGATTTTCTTGGATCAATTGTCCAGGTCTAAGCAGAGTCACAGATGTTGTCACAGTCAGACAACATGTCACAGCATGACAAAGAGATACATGCCCAAAGCTATTTAGTGGCAGAGTATGATGTAGAAATCTAGTCTTCTAACTGCAAGGTCAGCGCCTCTCTTCATTATACCAGCCAGCTTTACACGCCCTATCTAGGAATACCGTGTCAGTACAATTTAATATTGCCAATTGACAAAATTGCCAGTACTATAGAAATACTGAAAAATATCAGCTTTTAATCTATGATCAACTGTAAGTGAAACTATAAACAACACTATGAACAAACATTATTACCTAACATGGAGGCCAATTCTCTGTGATATGGTAAAATGACTTTGTAAAATTAAAGCACATACTGTTATGTCTATACTTCACTTAACCATCCAATGAGTCAACTCATTGGAGAAGAAAATAAATCAGATCAGTTTCTTACCATTAAAAGACAAAAATGTTTTACTTTTCAACTACTTGATCTACTGATAATCTATCTCTTTCTTATGGATAGCCTGTCTCTTCTTTTGGAAGCACAACAGTAAGAAAATCACTTAACTCATAAGATATTGTTGATTTATTTATTTTCCTTTTCTATAATAATAATTATATTATATTCCTTTAGGTCTTCCATTTTCTATGTAGTCTGAGTTGAGAAGTAAAAGGTAGTTACTGTCATTTGACAGATATCTTTGTATATATTTCCCACATAAAAAACAAAATGAATGTGAGCCACATATAACTTATACTTGAAAATAACATGAAAAGGGGTGAGTAAATACACTACCTTCATCTGTAACATCCATGTACTTGCATTGGGACTAATCAAGGAAACAACTTGACCCATGGAGAACAAAGAAAAGAGAGGCAGGATGACAGCCCACCTTGGAGTGACACAGAGCAAGGGGAACCTCCCTGGCCCAGGAAGTGGTGAGTGAATGTGTGATCCTGGGAAACCACAGTTCCGTGAAGCCACTCCATTAAGGCCTTCAGTCTGACATACAGATATGGGGAATCTTGGCAAAGCAGCTGCTCAGGCACATGTGAAGACCCAGGAACTCCAAACTTCCCAGCAAAAGTAACTGCAACTCCAGCAAAGCAGGATGTTAGACCCCCGCACATATCCTTAAGAAAAAGGCTGAATCGGCCGGGCGCGGTGGCTCAAGCCTGTAATCCCCAGCACTTTGGGAGGCCGAGACGGGCGGATCACGAGGTCAGGAGATCGAGACCATCCTGGCTAACACGGTGAAACCCCGTCTCTACTAAAATACAAAAAACTAGCCGGGCGAGGTGGCGGCGCCTGTAGTCCCAGCTACTCGGGAGGCTGAGGCAGGAGAATGGCGTGAACCCGGGAGGCGGAGCTTGCAGTGAGCTGAGATCTGGCCACTGCACTCCAGCCTGGGTGACAGAGCGAGACTCCGTCTCAAAAAAAAAAAGAAAAAGGCTGAATCAAGGGGACCAAGTAGGGATGATCTGCAGGTCTCACTTTCATAACACCTCATAGGATAAGACCCACTGGCTTGGATTTCCAGCCAGCCACTAGTAGCAGTTTTGAGTCTACCTGGAATGGAACTCCCAGGGGAAGGGACGGGCTGCCATCTTTCCTGTTTGGGTAACTCAGCTGTTCTGCAGGCTTTGCAGAGTACAAACCAACCAGGGGCAGAGAGGATCCCCCAGCACAGTACAACTGCTTTACCAAAATGTGGTCAGACTGCTGGTTAAACAAGTTCCCAATCCGTTCCTCCTCACTGGGCAGGACCTCACAACCGGGACCTCCAGCCATCCCTGCTGGTATTTTCCGGCCCACAGAGATTTGAAAATTGCCTGGGACAGAGCTCCCAGAGGGAGGGGTAGGCTGCCATCACTGCTGTTTGGGTGACTTAGCCATTCCAACCAGCAGGCTTTGGAGAGCCAAAGGCAACCGGGATGAAAGCGGTACCCCAGCACAGCACAGCTGCTCTAGCAAATTGTGGCCACACTGCTTCTTTAAATAGGTCCCGAATACTGCCCCTCCTCACTGGAAAGAACCTCCCAACTGGAACCTCCAGCCAGCCCTGCTGGTGTTCTCTGGCCTACAGAGATTTGCAGAGTCCCTGGGATAGAACTCCCATAGGGTGTGCAGGCCACCATCTTTGCTCTTTGGGCAACTCAGCAGTTCCAGTCTCGGGTTTGGAGAGACTATGCTGACCCATGGGTGGAAGTGGTACCCCAGCACACCACAGTGGTCCCATGAAAATGTGGTCAGACTGCTTTTTTAAGCAGGTTCCCAGTCCCATTCCTCATCACCAGGTGGAGCTCCCAACTGGAGTCTCCAACCACACGCACAGGTGTTCTACGGCTGACAGAGGTTTGAGGCCTCCCTAAAACGAAGCTCCCAGGAGGAGGGGCAGGCCGCTACCTTGGCTGATTTATAGCCTTCACTGGTGATACCTCCAGCTACTGAAAAATCCAGGGTGACTAGTGACTAGAGTGGACACCTAGTATATACAAGCAGCCCTGTGGAAAAGTGGTCAGACTTGTTCAAAAAAACAAACCCATCTGAAGGTAAGCAACCTCAAAGACTCAAGTTAGGTAAGCTCACAAAGATGAGAAAGAATCAGCACAAGAATGCTGAAAACTCAAAAAGCCAGAGTGTCCTCTTTTCCTCCAAGTGACCACATCACCTCTCCAACAGGGGTTCAGAATCAGGCTGAGGCTGAGACAGCTGAAATGAAACAAGCAGAATTCAGGATATGGACAGGAACGAAGTTCACTGAGCTAAAGCAATACATTGTAATCCAATGAAAGGAAGCTAAAAATCATGATAAAACATTGCAGGGGTAGACAGATGAAACAGCCAATATAGAGAAGAACATAACAAACCTGATAGAGATGAAAAACACACTACAAGAATTTCATAATGGAATCACAAGTATTAATAGCAGAAGAGACCAAGCAAAGAAGGAATCTCAGAGCTTGAAGACTGGCTTTCTGAAATAAGACACACTGACAAGAATAGAGAAAAAAAGAATGAAAATGAAGGAACAAAAGCTCCAAGAAGTATGACATTATATAAAGAGACTAAATCTATGACTGACTGGTATATCCGAAAGAGATGAGGAGAATGGTACCAATTTGAAAAAATATTTCAGGATGTCATCCATGAAAACTTTCCTAACCTAGCTAGACAGGCCAACATTCAAACTCAGGAAATGTAGAGAACCCCAGTAAGATACTCATGAGATGATCACCCACAAGACACATAATCATTAGATTCTCCAAGACTGAAATGAAAGAAGTGTTAAAGGCAGCTAGAGAGAAAAGGCCAGGTCACCTACACAGGAAAGCACATCAGAATAACAGCAGACCTCTCAGTGGAAACCCTACAAGCCGGAAGATATTGGGAACCAATATTTAACATTCCTTTTTTTGGGGGGAGGGGATGGCGTCTCACTCTGTCGCCCAGGCTAGAGTGCAATGGCATGATCTCAGCTCACTACAACCTCTGCCCCCTGGGTTTGAGCAATTCCCTTGCCTCAACCTCCCAAATAGCTGGGACTACAGGCATGCAGAACCACACCTGGCTAAGTTTTTTTTTTTTTTTTTTTTTTTTTTAAATAGAGACAGGGTTTCACCACATTGGTCTGGCTGGTCTTGAACTCCTGATCTCAGGTGATCCACTCACCTCCGTCTCCCAAAGTGCTGGGATTACAGGGATGAGCCACCACACCTGGCTAACATTCTTAAAGAAAAGAAATTCCAACCCAAAATTTCATATCAGGCCACACTAAGCTTTGTAAGTGAAGGAGAAATAAAATCTTTTTCAGACCAGCAAATGCTGTGGGAATTTGTTACCACCAGACCTGCCTTACAAGAGCTCCTGAAGGAAGCACTAAATATGGAAAGAAAAGACAATTACAAGCCACTACAAAAACACAATGAAGTACACAGACCAGTAATACTATAAAACTTAGTTACATAAACAAGTCTGCAAAATAACCAGCTAGCATCATTATGACAGGATCAAAACCCACACACATCAATACTAATCTTAAATGTAAATGGGCTAAATGACACAATTAAAAGACAGAGTGGCAAGTCTGATAAAGAACCACGACCCATTGGTATGCTGTCTTCAAGAGACCCATCTCACATGCAATGATACACACGGGATCAAAATAAAGGGATGGAGAAAAATTTACCAAATAAATGGAAAACAGAAAAAAGCAGGGGTTGTAATCCTAATTTCTGACAAAACAGACTTTACACCAACAAAAAGAAGGGTATTACATAATGGTAAAGGGTTCAATTTGACAATCAAAGTTAACTATCCTAAATACAAATGCATCCAACACAGGAGTACTCAGATTCATAAACCAAGTTCTTAGAGACCTTCAATGAGACTTAAGACTCTTACACAATGATAGTGAGAGACTTTAACACCTCACTGACAATATTAGACAGATTATCAAGACAGAAAATTAACAAATATATATTTAGGATGTGAACTCAGCACTGGATCAAATGGACCTGATAGATATTTACAGAACTCTATACCCCAAAACAACAGAATACAGTGTTCTCATCACCATCTGGTATATACTCTAAAATTGATCACATGGGCCTGGTGCGGTGGCTCACTCCAGTAATCCCAACACTTTGGGAGGCCAATATAGGCAGATGACCTGAGGTTAGGGCTTTGAGACTGGCCTGGCCAACATGGGGAAACCCCATCTCTACTAAAAATACAAAAATTAGCCAGGTGTTATGGCACATCCCTGTAATTCCAGCTGGTCAAGAGGCTGAGGCAGAAGAATCGCTTGAACCCAGGAGGCAGAGGTTGCAATGAGCCAAGACCATGCCATGGCACTATAGCCTGGGTGACATGGTGAAACTCCATCTCAAAAATAAAATAAAATAAAAGTGATAAAATAATTGGATGTAAAACATCCTCAGTAAAAGCAAAAGAACTGAAATCATAACAAATATTCTCTCAAACCACAGAACAATTAAATTAGAAATCAAGATTAAGAAATTAACTCAAAACCATACAACTACATAGAAACTGAATAACCTCCTGAATGATTTTTGGATAAATAATGAAATTAAGGCAGAAATCAGGAAGTTCTTTGAAACTATAGAGTACAAAGAAACAACATACCAGAATCTCTAGAACACAGCTAAGGTACTGTGAAGAGGGAAATTTATAGGACTAAATGTCCACATCAAAAGTTAGAAAGATCTCAAGTTAACAACCTAAGATCACAACTAAAAGTACTAGAAAACCAAGAACAAACAAATCCCAAAGCTAGCAGAAGACAAGAAACAGTCAAAATCAGAGCTAAACTGAAGAAGATACATGAAAAACCATTCAAAAGATCAACGAATCTAGGAGCTGTTTTTTAAAAAAATTCATAAAATATAGGCTGCTAGTTACACTAAAAAGAAGAAAATAGAGAGTATTCAAATAAACACAATCAGAAATGACAAGAGGGATATTACCACTTGACCCCATAGAAATACAAGTCATCAGAGAATATTATGAACAGCTCAATACACATAAACTAGAAAATCTAGAAGAAATGGATAAATTTCTGGACACATACACCCTCCCAAGACTGAACCAGGAAGAAACTGAATCCCTGAACAGACAAATAATGAGTTCTGAAACTGAGGCAGTAATAAATAGCCTACCAACCAAAAAAAAGCCCAGGACCAGATGGATTCACAGCTGAATTCTACTAGATGTACAAAGAACTGGTACAATTCCTACTAATACTATTCCAAAAAATTAAGGAGGGACTCGACTCTAGCTCATTCTATGAGGCCAGCATCACCCTGATACCAAAACCTGGCAGAGATACAACAAAAAAAGGAAACTTCAGGCCAATAACCTCGATAAACATCAATGCAAAAATCCTCAACAAACTACTAGCCAATCAAATCCAGCAGCACATCAAAAAGCTTATCCACCTTATCCAGGATCAAGTAAGCTTCACCCCTGGGATGCAAAGTTGATTCTGCATATGCAAATCAATAAATGCTATTCATCACCACAGAACTAAAGACAAAAACCATATGATTATCTTAACAGATGAAGAAAAGGTTTTCAATAAAATTCAACATCCCTTCATGTTAAAAACTCTCAATAAACTAGGTATTGCAGGAACATATCTCAAAATAATAAGAGCCATTTATGATGAATCCACAGCCAACACCATACTGAATGGGCAAAAGTTGGAAGTATTCTCCCTCGAAAAGTTGCACAAGACAAAGATGCCCTCTCTCATCACTCCTATTCAACATAGTATTGGAAATTCTGGCCAGTGCAATCAGGCAAGAGAAAGAAATAAAGGGGCTTCCCAATAGGAAGAGAGGAAGTCAAACTATACCTGATGGCAGATGACATGATCCTATATCTAGAAAACCCCATTCTATCAGCTCAAAAGCTTCTTAACCTGGTAAGCAACTTTAGCAAAGTCTCAGGATTCAAAATCAATGTGCAACAATCACTAGCATTCCTATACACTAACAACAGTTAAGCAGAAAGCCTAATCAGGAACAATCTCCCATTCACAACTGCCACAAAAAGAATAAAATACCTAAGAATACAGGTAACTGGGGAGGTGAAAGATCTATACAAGGAGGACTACAAGCCAGTGCTCAAAGAAATTAAAGATGACACAATTAAATGAAAAAGTATTCCATGCTCATGGATAGGGAGAATCAATATCATTAAAATGGCGATACTGCCTAAAGCAATTTCTAGATTCAATGCTATTCCCATTAAACTATCAGTGACATTCTTCACAGAACCAGAGAAAACTATTTCAACATTAAAATATAGAATAAAAAATGAGTCAAACTAACCAAGGCAATTCTAAGCAAAAAGAACAATGCTGGAGGCATCATGCTGCCTGACTTCAAGCTATACTACAGGGCTACAGTAACCAAAACAGCATGGTACTGGAACACAGACCAGTGGAACAGAATAGTGAGTCCAGAAGTAAGACCACACACCTACTACTATCTGATATTTGACAAATCTGACAAAATAAGCAATGGAAAAGAATTCCCTATTTAATAAAAGGTGCTCGGATAATTGGCTAGCAATATGCAGAAGATTGAAACTGGATCCCTTCCTTCCACCATATACAAAAATTAACATAAGATGGATTAAAGACTAATGTAAAACCGAAAACTATAAAAATCCTGGAAGACACCTAGTCAATACCATTCAGGGCATAGGCAGCAGCAAAGATTTTATAATGAAGATGCCAAAAGCAATTGCAACAAAACACAAATGGACAAATGGGCTCTAATTAAACTAAAGAGTTTTTGCACAGCAAAAGAAACTATCAACAGAGTAAACAGAAAACCTACAGAATGGGAGAAAATTTTTGCAAATTATACATCCAACAAAGGTCTAATATCCAGCATCTATAATTTAACAAACAAGCTTACAAAGTTAAACAAACTTACAAGAAAAAAGCAAACTTACAAGAAAAAAATAAACTTACAAGAAAAAAACAAACAATCCCATTAAAAAGTGGACAACGGACATGAACAGACACTTTTCAAAAGAAGACATACATGCAGTCAACAGTCATATGAAAAAAGCTCAACATCACTGATCACTAGAGAAATGCAAATCAGAACCACAATGAGGTATTATCTCACAATAGTCAGAATGGCTGCTGTTAAAAAGACAAAAAATAACAGATGCTGGTGAGGTTGTGGAGAAGAAAGAATGCTTATACATTGTTGATGGGAATATAAATTACTTCAGCCACTGTGAAAGACAGTGTGACAATTCCTCAAAGACCTAAAGACAGAACTACCATTTGCCCCAGCAATCCCATTACTGAGTATATACCCAAAGGAACATATATAATTCTATTATATAGACACACACATATGTTCACTGCAGCACTATTCATAATACTGAAGACAGGGAATTAACCTAAATGTCCATCAATGATATACTGGATAAAGAAAATGTGGTACATAAACACCATGGAATACTATGCAGCCATAAAAAGGAATTAGATCATGTCCTTTGAAGGGACATGAATGGAGCTGGAGGCCATTTTCCTTAGGAAACTAACACAGGAACAGAAAACCAAATACTGCATGTTCTCACTTATAAGTGGAAGCTAAATTATGAGACTACACGGACACATAGAGGGGAAAAACACATACTGGAGCCTTTTGGAGGACGGAGGGTAAGAGGAGAGAGAGAATCAGGAAAAATAACTGATGGGTACTAGGCTTAATACCTGGATGATGAAATAATCCATACAACAAACCCCTATGACACAAGTTTACCTATGTAACAAACCTGCACTTGTATCCCTGAAATTAAAAGTTAAAATTAAAAAAAGAAAATAATGTGTGCTGTATTTCATTAATCAACTGTACCAGTATATGTAAAGATATAGACATACACCTTCATTCTAATGGTCCAGTAGCAATCCCTTAATTTTCTGATATATCAAAATACAAAATAGGTAAATTTCTAAAAATATATGGCCTTATATTAATATCTCCACTGTTATAATTTTTCCCATTACTATTGAAAGTTTATATACTTCATTAAAAGCCATGTAAATATAACTGTAGAAAAATATAAAAAAGTATTAAATTAAGAGAATCACCACACTGTTTCTATCATACTATACATGGAGTTTAGTAGCTAACACTTTTCTCTTAACAGAATCACCTTATTAAAATGTATATACATACTATAGTTGTAAAATACCCCTTTATAGATTTTCATAATTTACTATTCAAACAAAGATAGACATTTTGGTGATTTATTTTTAACATTATAATAAAAACGTGAAAAGAGTCTAATGTTTACAGTCAAAGAGATCCCAATTTATGTATTGCTTCTAACTTTAACAGCTATGTGGCTTTGAGCAAACTGAGCTTCTCTGATCTTATCTCTTGATTATGAAGTGGTTTTAACAAAAATATATGCAAAATGTCTAGTACAGTGCCTGATACATAGTGCTTAGTAAATTATAGTTAGTATAAAAATCTTCAACATTTCAATTTATTTCCTTAGACTAAATTCCCAGAAGTAAAATTATTCAATTTAAGTTATGATTTCTAAGGCTTTTGATACCGGATTATTTTCTAAAATGGTTATACAAATTTAGCTACTCAACAGCAGTGAGTGTGCTCCTGACCAGAAAAATGTTAAAAGACAAATGAACTTAGGAAATGCAGATTAATGAAAAAGCAATTATCAAAACATAATAAAACTTTAGTATCATTTAATTATATACCACTAATAATTATATCCAATGTAGACTTACCCTGCATGAGGGGCTGCTATCCCTTTATGAGAGGGAGATAAGGTCTGAAGTTTGTTTCCCAAAGAGCTGCTACTTGAAGACACTTTGCCTGAAGGCACACCTTATAATAAAAAAGCATTATTTTTAACAATACTCTAAAAAAAAGTTACATAAAACAGAGCATCTAACAAAGAAAACAATGATTTCGTAATAATCTCTGTAACTATAAATCAAGTTTTCATTGAAGACTTTTAAATGGCATTTCCAGGGGACAACATACAGCATCCTTCATTTCTAATTTCTAAATTTCTTTTCTTATAATTTATATATAAATAAAGGTACATATCAGTGGTCCATATCTTCTTCTAACTATTAAGTATTTGTCTACTAAGAACAATTGCCAAGTTCAGAAAGCTATGAAGAGCTAGTGTAAAATGAGAGGAAAATTCTGGATCAAAGAATCAAGAAAGTACTGGGCTGACTATTCTAAACAGATGATACATCAATAACAACATCTGGGGCAAACATTTAAGCTGAAAAAACAACAAAATAAATGGCCAGGCACTGCGGTGGCTCACGCCAGTAATCTCAGCACTTTGGGAAGCTGAGGTTGGGGGATCACAAGTTCAGGAGATTGAGACTATCCTGGCTAACTTGGTGAAACCCCATCTCTATTAAAAATACAAAAAATTAGGTGGGCATGGTGGCACCCGCCTATAGTCCTAGTTACTCAGGAGGCTAAGGCAGAAGAATCACTCCAACCTGGGAGGCGGAGGTTGTAGTGAGCCGACATTGCACCCTGCACTCCAGCCTGGGCGACAGAGCAACACTCTGTCTCAAAAAAAAAAAAAAAAGTTAAAAGTAGAAACTACTCAGTTATTTTATTTTCAGAAATAATTACTTATCCTTTACATCTCTTCTTAATTATAAATCTATCTTAATACTCCAGAATAGACCACTATCTTTATTTCCTGCTCTGCCAACATGGTTTTAAAAACAAATCAAGTTGCTTTACGGCTATCATTACCTACAACAGTTTTGCCAGTGCCACTTGGCTGCGGTAATCGTGAAGATCCTGATGATGCAGTTCCAGGAGAATTTGACTTTTTAAGTGCGGGTGGCTTATACTAAAATAATGAAAAAAAATTTTTTAATCAACATCACTTTTTGATTATGGATTGTAAACTAGTGGTTCAAAACTTAACATTCTTTGGGTTTAGGATTTCGGTCTTATAAGATGAAAAGAGTTATGGAGATGAATGGTGATGATGGTTGCACGTCATTAATGTATTGATACACTTGTAAGTATACACTGAATTGTACTCTCAAAATGATTAAGATGGTAAAGTTTTGCTACATGTATTATACCACAGTAAAAAAAAAAAAAAAAAAAAAAATTGGAAAGAAATAGCTCACATTCCCTTAAATGAACAGTCTTTTTATTAGCTACTGAATTATACAAATTGAGGAAGTATAGATTAAAATATGTCACCTCGAAAGTTTTCTAAAATAGACTCCCTCTCAGATGTTCCACTGCTAAAACAAACTAACAGCAACTTTTC
This sequence comes from Rhinopithecus bieti, assembly GCF_001698545.2. Classification (NCBI taxonomy): domain Eukaryota; kingdom Metazoa; phylum Chordata; class Mammalia; order Primates; family Cercopithecidae; genus Rhinopithecus; species Rhinopithecus bieti. The sequence continues at coordinate 232,100 of NW_016804150.1, forward strand.
CAGTTCACAGGAAAAAGAAAAAAGGTCTAATGGAAAATACTTCCTCAAAGTTAAGATTGTAATCACCAAACAAACATTAGTAGAAAAACTTAGAAACAGCTGGTGATGCTCACTTGGTGGTGAAGCTTTAAAGGTTAAGATTTTTACATGTTCCTAGATGTGGTTTTATATTCCATATATATAATTCAGCCATATTTCCTACTGATAAAAATCATAAGATGACCTATTACCTGAACAAGTTTTACAATAGCTGCCTTATGGATTTCCCCGATATGAAGAGAAAGAGCTAATTCTGGCTTCACTATCCTCACCAGACCACCTTAAATTAATGGAGTATGGATTGACATAAGTCAAGATATTTCAGTTTATCTTGGATTTTTATATTTCTCTACTTGTCTAAAGAGACATCTTTATTAATTTTATTTTACTTTCTCTTTTTGAGCCAAATTTTGCTCAGTTACCTGACTATAAAAGTATTTTACTGATCACCTGCTTCAATAGCAAGAAATGAACTTGCCCAGGGTTATGCCCCAACTTCACAACAGAGCAGGAATTTACACTCATGCTGGTTCTAGCCCAATGCTTCAACCGTAAGGTGAAAATCATACTTGCATATGTGCTTGGAATTTAGCCCAATACGGTTCAAGATTTCATGTGAAAAATTCGTTTTAAACATCATTTTCAAAAATCAAATCATATTTTATAACCAATAATCAATATAAAATTTAAGATGCACTACTACCAAAAACAGCTAGCTAAAATCAATTCTGAAGTCAAACACTATATCCTTCTAACTCTGCATGTGAATTTTTAAAAAGTTAAATCTTGATAAAGGATCACACAAAAAAAGTAGCATGTACATTTTGCACTATTATGCCAGCATCTGAAAAATAGAAAACCGAAACCTTCAGTAAATGTCTTTCAAATTAACAAATGTCTATGAGACTTTGGGAGATGAACCATATCATGATACTGATTTTTTAAAATCTTAGAGGTGCTTCTGGTTTAAAAGGGCTTCTGGGCCACTATATAAATAGGGAGAGAGAAAGACACATTAGAAAAAAACTTAAAATTATAGCAACAGGGAAAAAAAAATCTAACAAAGATTTGTCAAACTATGAGAGGTATGTCTATAAAAACAGAGTTTATAAAATCAGATTAAGAAACACTCAAATTGTGCAAATAATCAAAAAAGAGCAAAATGATTAGCATAAACAAAGTGTGTTGATGTGGCCTATTACGTATTGAGAGGTCAAGTCTTTAGGCAGGACACAGGCAGAAAGGTTTCTGGTAGCATTACATAATGGAGACTAAAGATGTTTATGTTTATAATAGAAATTATTAACAACTTAATGGCTTACAAATACTTAGGCAGAACATGTCTCCAAAAAATGTTTTGCTTTTCCCCTCTCTATATAAGACTTACGACTATTTTACTAAATTTTATTGTTGAATTTTCTGAGATATTCAGAAGCTAGAACAACCTTATCTATATCCTATAATATTTCCCATTACTTTCAACAAGAACTAGTCAGGTTAGTTTCCTTTCCGAATACCACTTGTATAAAACATTATTCACCTCTCCCTCGGTATCTTGCTGTTTCCCTGACCTAGATAATCTGACTCCTTCCTTTCTGAGCTATATTCTGTCTATTCTACAACATCAAGCTGAAAGTCTACTGGTACATAAAGACTTTCAGAATGACTCTATCAATCAACAGTTTTGTGTGCTATTATGAAGACTTTCAGGATGACTCTATCAACCAATAATTTTATATAAATCAATTTTAATGATGAGGAGAATGAAATCATTTTATACAATTATATTCAACATATTTCTTCCATTCATTATTATTTGGTAATTATTATTTTGTGTTTTTATGCTGCTCACAAATCTCATACATTTCCTCGCAAAAATATTTATACAAAGACTAATGACTAATGAAATTGGAAAAAGTCTAAAGAACTTGCAGGACATCCATTTCTGACAAAATGGTAGAATTTACTATTTAGACCAACCTTTCAACTAACAACTAAAAATGCTCAGGAAAGAATAAGAAATCATTGTAAAAGCACTGAATGTCAAATGAGAGGAAAAGAAGAAATTTCCAGGCCAAAGCATATGGGATTATAATAACGACCTGAACATCACATGGATTTGCTGTATAAATTTGCATTATTAGGCTGGTCAAGCAAACTAAGTCAATAATTTAATTTCAAATGTTTCCAGACTGATAACACTCATAGATACCTAAAAGGAATAAGCACACATCTTCTCTGGAAGAAGGCATGAACGATAATTATGAATAATTTTTTACTTGTAACAAGTGGTAAAGGTCAATAATAATCAGGGAAATAAGGATATAAGGAACCTGAATGAGAAAAAAAAAAAAAAAAACAAGGAACATATCCATACAGGTCACCTGATACTGCTATTAATTATCAGACACACATTACAACAATTATGAGTACTACATTTAAAGAAATAGGAGACAACTATGAATATATTAATAGAAAATTACAAACTATAAAAAAAACAAGAAATTAGAAAAATAGCCAGCCAACTGCAAGAAATTAAAAACACAATAACAAATTACAAGCTCAATGTTGGAGGAGTGAAGTGGCTATATAACCATTCTACAGATAGCAATTACAACAAAACAGATGACTGGAAACCACTGGAAAACCTACACTGTACACCCTGGATTTAACCATCTACACTTAGAACTCCTTACTGCTCCCTGCCTAAAAAAGGAAAGAAAGTAAAAACACTTTGCAAACAAACAAAACAGAAATTGATATATATTGCCTACCATGTGATGTCTAGCTTTCAACCAAACATTACTAGCAAAGAAACAGAAAACATGATCCATATTTAGCAAAAATGTCAACAGAAACTAACTGCAAATGAACACAGGTGGCAGATTTAGTAGTTAAGGATCAAATAATAATAATAATAAATAAAACTGAACTATAGGGATTGGAATTGGAGAAATTAAGCCAGGCACAGGCATATGAATACCACATGTCCTCACTTACATGTAGAATCTAAAACAATGGAACTCTAAGCAGCAGAGAACTGAATGGTAGTTACCAGAGGCTAGAATGAGGGGGAAAGGGGGGAAAGAATAAGGAGAAGATGATGGTCAAATGCGTAAGTTTTTGTTGTGGTCTTTATTTTGAGATATACTGCATAGCATGGTGAATACAGTAAATGATAACGTATCATACCTTTCAAAATTGCAAAGAGAAAACATTTTCAAATGTTCTTACCACAAAAAAATGGTAAGTACTTGAGGTGACAGTATGTTAATTAGCTTGATTTCATCATTCCACATTGCATTCATGAATCATAACATCACTTTTTACCCCATAAATATATACAACTATAATCTGCAAATTTATAATTTCAATAAATATATATAATAAGGCAGTAAGTATAACAATACAAATCAAGAGTACTGATAGGCTTACAATGTCTAGAGTTACATATATGAAACAATAGCACTAACCGGTCAGAGATAAATAAAAATATCCATAGATATGGGTAAGTCAAAGATGCATTTTTTATTCCTAGAGCAATCACTTTTAAAAACTGCAAAGAGTTATAGCTAGAAAGCCAATAAAGAAAATGAAATCTTATGAATACAAAAGGGAAAATAAATGATGAATTTTTTAAAAAATTACAAAAAAACAGATGACAGACCTAAAAATAACCAAATCAATAATTGCATCAAATGTAAATGACAGGCAATTTGACCAACCAGATGAAGTTAGTAGATTTGATTTTAAAAAAAGAAATACAAAAACCATTTATAGCAAGGCAAAAACACATACATAAGTTAAGGAACAGAGAGAAAAGAAGTGAGCATAATTATGCTAAAATGGCTATATTCTTATCACATGAAACATACTGCAACACAACGAATATTGCCACAGACAAAAAGGAACACTTCATAATGATAAAAGGGTCAATAAATGGGGAAGACATAACAATTTAGAAGTGCATATGCAAACAATGAGAGAAATTCAAAATTTTGAATCAAAAGCAGGCAAAACTAAAGAGAAATGTAAAAAAGTCATAATTTTAACATATTTCCCTCAGTAATTGATGGAACATCATACACAATGGTGAGAAACAATGCTTTTCACCTAAGAATAGAAAAACAAGGCAAGGAGGTCCACTCTCATTACCTCTATTAAACATTAGTCTAGCCCATGTAGTAAATCACAAAAAAGAAATAAAAGCCAAAAGGTTGGAGGGAAGAAAATAAAACTGTCCTTATTTACAGGTGATATGACTGTATACATAGAAAAGTCCTAAGAAATCTATAAGAAGACTATTATTAGTAAATGAATTTAGCAAAATAGCAGGGTATAAGATTAATATACAAAATCCAGTTTTTTTAAACAACTAAAATGAAATAAAATAAAATTCCATTTACAAGATCATCCATATACATGATATATTTGGAAAAATCCAACAAAATATGTGTATGACCTATATAATATAAACTACAAAACACTGCTAAAATAAAACCTAAATGGGCCGGGCGCGGTGGCTCAAGCCTGTAATCCCAGCACTTTGGGAGGCCAAGACGGGCGGATCACGAGGTCAGGAAATCGAGACCATCCTGGCTACCATAGTGAAACCCCGTCTCTACTAAAAATACAAAAAAAAAAAAAAAAACTACCCGGGCGAGGTGGCGGGCGCCTGTAATCCCAGCTACTCGGGAGGCTGAGGCAGGAGAATGGCGTAAACCCGGGAGGCGGAGCTTGCAGTGAGCTGAGATCCGGCCACTGCACTCCAGCCAGGGTGACAGAGCAAGACTCCATCTCAAAAAAACAAAAACAAAAACAAAAAAAAACATCTAAATGATCAGAAAATATAGCAGGTTCATGAACTGAACAATTCAATACTGTTAAAATGTCAATTCTCCTCAAATTGATTTATGAATTTAATATAATCTCAGTCAAATGCTAGAAGTCATTTTTTGTAGATGTTGACTAGTCAATTATAAAATGTATATATAAGCATAAATCAAGACTAGCCAAAGATAATTTTTTTTTTTTTTTTTTTTTTTTTGAGACAGAGTCTTGCTCTGTCGTCCAGGCTGGAGTGCAGTGGTGCGATCTAGGCTCACGGCAAGCTCATCCTCCTGGGTTCACACCATTCTCCCGCCTCAGCCTCCCTCAGCTGGGACTACAGGTGCCCGCCACCATGCCCGGCTAATTTTTTGTATTTTTATAAGAGACGGGGTTTCACCATGTTAGCCAGGATGGTCCTGATCTCCTGACATCGTGATCTGCCCACCTCAGCCTCCCAAAGTGCTGGGATTACAGGTGTGAGCCACTGCACCTGGCTTGCCAAAGAAAACTTTAAAAGGAATTCAAGTAGGAAAATTTAGACGACTTGATTTTAAGACTTATTAAGGTTCACTATTCAGTATAGTGAGAATGCGGTATTGACTAAAGGACAGGGATATAAATCAATGGAACTGAACAGCATGTCCTGAAATACACCCATACATTTATATTCAACTGATTTCCAACCAAGGTGTCTCAGTAATTCATCAGGGAAAGAAAAGTCCTTTAAACAAATTACGCTAAAACAATAGAATATCCACACAGAAAATAAAAGGAAAATCTGCCCCTTACTTCACACTATACACAAATACTAGCCTAAAATGATTTATAGATGTAAGAACTAAAAACATAAAACTTATAGAAGACATGGGAGAAAAATCTTTGCAACCCTAGTATAGGCAAAGATTTCTTTGATACAACATAAGGAGCATAAATCGTAAAGAATTAATAAATTGGACTTAATCACATTTAAAAATTTTTGCTCTTCAAAAGACATCCTTAAGAAAATGAAAAGCCATGTCACAGGATGGGAGAAAATATTCTTAATACACATCTGAGAAAAGACCAAGAATATATAACAAGCTCTTTCATTCAATCTAAAAACATGTATATATATATAGTTTTTTTATGTATTATGTATGTATATATACAAAACGTGCTAAGACAATAGAATATCCACACAGAAAAAAAGGAACAGTTGCCCCTTACTTCACACTATGCACAATTAGCTTGAAATGATTTACAGATAAAAGAGCTAAAAGTATACAACTGTTATATAAAACTATATACATAACTATATATATATATATATATAAGCAGGTGAGAAAATATAGTCTAATGTCATGAAAAGCATAAACAATAATCTATGAAAGTCAATGAGCTATTTTCTCATTTATAGCAATTATTAAAACTGAACTTATCACCTGTGTCCGAGAAGTTGGTTTTCCTTTGGTATCTGTAGAAAATTTGCCTTTATTACTAATACGTGCTGCCTGTTCTTTACAGAAATTTATATGTCTATCAGCTGCATTTTCATTGAATCTCCTCTGACAATATGGACACTGAATATAATCTATAAGTGATAAAAACAGAAACAGATTAAGAGCATAGTACTTGAAATGGACATTAAAAAATCTTAAGTTTCTATGCAGAGTCATTCAAAAAATATAAGTAATAACGTCTGATAAGAAAAACTCCCATATCCTTATAACTACCCAGTTTGACTTGTCTAAACTCAGTAAAGACTTAAAAAAAAAGTCTGCTGGTACATGAATTCCAATTTTCTCCTAGCTTTGAATCAAATGTATGAAGGAAAAAACCAAAAGCTAAATCCTTAGTACAAAAGAGTAAGCAGAGGAAAACATTATTTCTTTTCGCCTTTATGTTTTCATTTATAATGGATATATATTTTATACAGCAGACTAGTTAGGAGTAATAATATGTGGCATTATACATATATTTTAAAATATAGCTCATTCTATTACGTCATTCTTCTAATAAATAATCATCTAAAGAAAAAATATCCGAACTCAGTTTACTTACGCTCACTGCTCTCCCGCTCTCTCCTCTTAAAAGTCCACAGAGGAAGAAGTGATTAAATAATATCTCACTGACATAATTCAAATTTAAGAAACAGCAAATGTTTCCAAGATAAAATATCTTCCCAAAAGTAAACATACTGTAAATTAAACTTCTTTTGAAATTATTCCAGAATCATATTTTGTAGCATTGTAAAATAACTAAATGAGACACTGGGAATAAATGTAAAAATTTAGAAGTGTCAAAAAAGAATCTTAACAGGTTTACAATTTTAACAGGTTTACTTTTTGATAGAGAGTTTGCCCTTAACAATTTATATTCATCTGCAGCTCAAGAATTCATCCTGCTTACTACTGGAGTAGGTCTTAAACCTCTCATAACAAAGAAATAAGCGGTTTTTGTCAGGCCCAAAAGATTAAAAAAACTTCTAAAGCCCAAATGATCCCGAAGAACTGGTACTCTCTCACTCTCTTATATTAGACACGAGAAATGTAGCTACGTAGAGTAAGACACAATATCTAAATATCTTCAAAGCAGAGAGATAACTCAAGTTCATGAAGAAAATAAAGGTAGTATTAAAAGAGACCCAGGATCAATTGAAGCATACCAAAAACATTCATTCATATAAGTTAATTATTAATACTCTAGAACAGGGTTTCACAAAGTATGGCCCATGGGCCAAATCCAGCCTGCCTGTAGCCTGTCTTTGTAAATGAAGTTTTACAGAAACACAGCCATGCTCATTCATTTATATATTTGTCTATAGCTTATTTGTTGCAACAGAAACCTTATGGCATATAAAATCTACGATATTTATTATATCTGTAAATACACTATATCTCTCCTCTATAATAAAATGTCAAAAACGATCATATCTAGATTTGCTAAAGAACTTTCTCTTTGTTAGAAAATAAATCCCAATCTAGAGTACTAACATAATATTAATGTGGCTACCCTGTTACATTAACAACCTCTTTAGGCTGCTCTAATAACGAATGTCAAAGTGTCACCTTTGTCACTTTAAGTCTTTCGGTATCTCAGCATCTCAAAGCCCAAGCGTTAAGGAGGCCAATGCCTTATCCATTAGGCCACTGGGGGCTCTGGTATCTCAGTATCTCATACAGGGTTGCAAAAATCTTGCTTTGCTTTTAGTAACAATGAATCAAGCAACTTTTACGTGCTCAATGAAAAAAAATTAACAATATACAAATTTAAGGCATAAATGTAGTTGAGCCACATGAATTACACATTCTAGGAAAGTAATGTTTTTTTTTTTATCAATCCCAGATGAGAAGATACCAAGGAACCAGGCAACAAAATTACATGACTCCTACTGAATGACTACATTTCAATCCACAGTGAGCATGGTTAAAATATTTGCTGTAATACTCACATTTAATAGTTATCATAATAATTTTTAAATGATATTATAATGCCTTATGGTTAAATAAAAGTATTAAAATAAAAACATAATACACTTCTGTGTTCCAAATTAATGTCTTTATAAGCCTACATGACTAGATTACCACCACTGTTTTACACCAAATCATTTAAAGATTATGCTTCATAAAACTCCATGATTATACGTTAAGCTTAACAAGTTAAAATTTACAAAAACTCTATCATTATTTTCTTCCCACATGAACATTTCTGTCAACAATATTCCATATACCAGGATCATAAGAAGGTGGAGGAGGAGGAGGAAGTTTGCCACCCTCTTTGAGGGCCTGATCAAGGCCTTTAGCTGCTCTTATGGTAGCAATGAATTCTTCATGTTTTCTTCTCCAATTAGATGGTTTCTTTGGTGGTTCTGGCTATAAATAAATAAATACATAAACAGTATCTTTTTAGTATATTGAAACAAAATATCAGATAATGCCATATCATTTTAAATGTTCTCTTATCAGGAGTCCTTAAATTATATCCTTCTCAAATTTATAATTTTAAAGAGAAACTTTATGCAACTACATTGCAATTTTATATTCAATTTCTTAATGCAGTTCTCATTGTAAAAGACACTGCTAAAATGCCTTCTGTAGGTGCTACATCCATTTATCCTGCCACTAAGACTGTTGCTGTGGTTGAATGTTCCCTCCAAAACTCATGTTAAAATGTAATTAATATTATAACAGTATTACAAGGTGGGGACATCCGAAAGATGATTAAGTCATTATGGTTCCACCCTCATGATGGATTAATGCCATTATCCCAGTAGCAGATTAGTTATTGAAGGAGTGGGTTCCTGATAAAAGAGTGAGTTTGGCCCCCACTTTCTCTGTTTCACATGCACATCTGCCCTTACATCATGGGATTATGCAGCAAGAAGGCCCTTGCCAGATGCCAGCACTATGCTCCTGGACTTCCCAACCTCCAGAACTGTGAGAGATACATTTATTTTCTTTACAAATTACCCTGTTTGTGGTATTCTATTATAGCAGCAGAAACGAGACTAAGACAGTGTATTTCCCTGTTTTCCCACAGATCTTCTAACAGAGTATATTATCTATCATTTGTGTTTTGAACCAATTAGAAACATGAGAAATAATCCTTACTTTCTGTATTTAATTGGATTTTCTCTTATAATGATTGAGACTGGGCACCTTTTTAAATTGTTAAGAATCATTTAATGTATTGCCTTTACTGTGGACTATTTCTATTCCTCATCAACTTACTCATTGAGTTACTGGCCTTTAATGTAATAATTTGAAGTAATTTTTATAGGAAACTATTCCCTCCCTCCCACTAGCAATCTGTCTTTTGACTTTGTCTATGGATCACTTCTTACTATGTATACTTATTTTTTAATTACAGTTTAATTTACTAATCTTTTATGGCCTCTGGATCTGCATTAGCCAGGTGCAACCTCACACCAAGAAAAAATAAAATTTTCCCATGTTTACTTCTACAACTTTCAGTATCAATTAAAATTTCTTAAATCTTCTATTCATGTGGAATTTATCCTGCTGTGTGTGGAGTGTCAAATTAAATCAAATTTTGCTTTTTTTTTTTACATGGCTATGAACTTTTCCTGTCCTTTAGTGGCTCTCCCCTCCCTGCTTCCCCCCCCCCAACAGAATTGAAATAACACCTGTATAATACACTAAATTCCTTTCTGAATTTGGGTCTACTTCTGTTCCACGGTTCTGATTATCCTGTGTTAGCACCAGTATTTTCAATATTAAGACAATATATTTTAACATCTGATAGGGTAATATTTTATTAAGCTTTTTTAATATTTTCCTAGTTATTCATGTATATAAATTTTTCCATGTAAACTTTTGAATCAACTTGTCTAATTTTTAAAAATTAAGAATCACATTTATAAACAAGTTGAGAAACTTAAAATCTTTATTAGGTTGAACTTACCGATACAAGAATATGGGATATATTTCCATTTGAAAAACAGTTCATTTTTATCTTTCAGTAGTATTTTTTTTTCTTTGTGGAAGTCTTGTATTTTTATTACAAAGTTTACTCCTAAGTATTTCATACTTTGTGTTGTTCTTTTGCAGAGGGTCCTTTCCTCATTGTTATGTCTCAAGAGCCTGTTTGGTGAGTATATGAAGCTTAGTAATTTTTGCATAGTAACCTACCACATTACTTCCCTTTACTCCTATTGTTTGTAGTAATTTCTCACTTAATTCTCTTGGGTTTTCCAGGTATATCTTCTAATAATGATGGTTTTACCTAGTCTTTTCAAATATCTATTGATATAGTTTGGCTGTGTCCCCACTCAAATCTCATCTTGAATTGTAGCTCCCATAAGCCCCACGTGTTATGGGGGGTACTCGGTGGGAGGTAATTGAATCACGGGGGAAGGTTTGCCCTGTGCCGTTCTCATGACAGTGAATAAATCTCATGAGATCTGATGGTTTTACAAAGGGCAGATCCCCTGCACACATGCTCTTGCCTGCCATCATGTAAGATGTGCCTTTGATCCTCCTTCACCTTCCACCATGATTGTGAGATCTCCCCAGACATGCGAAACTGTGAGTCCGTTAAATCTCTTTTTCTTTATAAATTGCCCAGACTTAGGCATTTCTTCATAGCAGTACGAAAATGGACGAATACAGTAAGTTGGTACTGGTGGAGTGGGGTACTGCTATTAATATAACCCAAAATGTGTAAGCAACTTTGGAATTGGGTAACAAGCAGAGGCTGAAACAGTTTGGAGGGATCAGAAGAAGACAGAAAAATGTGGGAAAGTCTGGAACTTCCTAGAAATTTGTTGAATGGATCTGACCAAAATGCTAATAGTGATATGGACAACAAAGTCCAGGCTAAGGAGATCTCAGATGGAGATGAAGAATTTGTTGGGAAATGGAGTAAAGGTGACTCCTGTTATGCTTTAGCAAAGAGACTGGCAGCATTTTGCTCTTGCCATAGAGATCTGTGGCTTTAAAATTGGGAAAGATGATTTAGGGTTTCTGGTGGGAGAAATTTCTGGGGAGCAAAGCATTCAAGAGGAAGCAGAACATACAAGTTTGGAAAATTTACAGCCTAACAATGTAATAGAAAAGAAATCCATTTTCTGGGGAGAGATTCATGCCTGCTGCAGAAATTTGTATAAGTAATAAGGAATGGAATATTAATCACCAAGACAAAGGGGAAAATGTCTCCAGGGCACATCAGAGACCTTCATGGCAGCCCCTCCCATCACAGGTTCAGAGGCCTAGAAGGGAAATATTGTTTCCTAGGCCACGTCAAGGGTCCCCCTACTGTGTGCAGCCTAGGGACTTGGTGCCCTACGTCCCAGCTGCTTCAAGCATGGCTAAAAGGAGCAAAGGCACAAGTTGAGCCATGGCTTCCAGAGGTGCAAGCCACAAGCTTTGGCAGCTTTCACATGGTGTTGAGCCTGCAGGTGCATAAAAATCAAGAGTTGAGGTTTGGGAACCTCTGCCTAGATTTCAGAGAATATATGGAAACACCTGGATGTCCAGGAAGAAGTTTGCTCCAGGGGCGGGCCTCTCATGGAGAACCTCTGCTAGGGCACTGCAGAAGGGAAATATGAGATTGGAGTCCCTGCCCAAGGCCATGGGAGCCCACCTTTAGAACCAGCATGACCTGGATGTGAGACACGGAGTCAAAGTTTCAGAGCTTTAAGGTTTAATGACCGCCCTAATGGATTTCAGACTTGCATGGAGCCTGTGGCCTCTTTGTTTTGGCCAGTTTCTCTGATTTAGAATGGGTATATTTACCCAATGCCTGTATCCCTGTTGTATCTAGGAAGTAACTAACTTGTTTTTGATTTTAGATTCTCACAGGCAGAAGAAACTTGCCTTGTCTCAGATAAGACTTTGAATTGTGGACTTTAGACTTAATGCTGAAATGAGTTAAGACTTTGGGGGACTGCTGGGAAGGCATGATTGGTTTTGAAATGTAAGGACGTGAAATTTGGGAGTGGTCAGAGACAGAATTATATGGTTTGGCGGCGTCCCCATACAAATTTCATCTTGAAGTGTAGTTCTCATAATCCCCCACAGGTTGTGGAGGAACCCGTTAGGAAGTAATTGAATCACGGGGGTAGTTTTTCCTGTGTTGTGCTCGTGATCGTGAATAATTCTTGCAAGATCTGATGGTTTTATTAAAAAGGGAAGTTTCCCTGCACACGTGATCTTGTCTGCCGCCATGGAAGATGTGACTGTTCCTTCTCCACCTTTCACCATGATGTAAGGCCTCCCCAGCCACACGGAACTGTGAGTCCATTAAACCTCTTTTTCTTTATAAAGTACCCAGTCTCCAGTATTTCTTAATAGCAGTAGGAAAATGGACTAATACATCTATGTGTCTAATTTCTTCTTCTTATCTAACTGTATCGGCTGGCACTTACTGTATTGGTTACAGTTTAACCTTCTCCTTGATTTTAATGAGAACTGCCTCNTCCATGTAAACTTTTGAATCAACTTGTCTAATTTTAAAATTAAGAATCACATTTATAAACAAGTTGAGAAACTTAAAATCTTTATTAGGTTGAACTTACCGATACAAGAATATGGGATATATTTCCATTTGAAAACAGTTCATTTTATCTTTCAGTAGTATTTTTTTTTCTTTGTGGAAGTCTTGTATTTTATTACAAAGTTTACTCCTAAGTATTTCATACTTTGTGTTGTTCTTTTGCAGAGGGTCCTTTCCTCATTGTTATGTCTCAAGAGCCTGTTTGGTGAGTATATGAAGCTTAGTAATTTTGCATAGTAACCTACCACATTACTTCCCTTTACTCCTATTGTTTGTAGTAATTTCTCACTTAATTCTCTTGGGTTTTCCAGGTATATCTTCTAATAATGATGGTTTTACCTAGTCTTTTCAAATATCTATTGATATAGTTTGGCTGTGTCCCCACTCAAATCTCATCTTGAATTGTAGCTCCCATAAGCCCCACGTGTTATGGGGGGTACTCGGTGGGAGGTAATTGAATCACGGGGAAGGTTTGCCCTGTGCCGTTCTCATGACAGTGAATAAATCTCATGAGATCTGATGGTTTTACAAAGGGCAGATCCCCTGCACACATGCTCTTGCCTGCCATCATGTAAGATGTGCCTTTGATCCTCCTTCACCTTCCACCATGATTGTGAGATCTCCCCAGACATGCGAAACTGTGAGTCCGTTAAATCTCTTTTCTTTATAAATTGCCCAGACTTAGGCATTTCTTCATAGCAGTACGAAAATGGACGAATACAGTAAGTTGGTACTGGTGGAGTGGGGTACTGCTATTAATATAACCCAAAATGTGTAAGCAACTTTGGAATTGGGTAACAAGCAGAGGCTGAAACAGTTTGGAGGGATCAGAAGAAGACAGAAAATGTGGGAAAGTCTGGAACTTCCTAGAAATTTGTTGAATGGATCTGACCAAAATGCTAATAGTGATATGGACAACAAAGTCCAGGCTAAGGAGATCTCAGATGGAGATGAAGAATTTGTTGGGAAATGGAGTAAAGGTGACTCCTGTTATGCTTTAGCAAAGAGACTGGCAGCATTTTGCTCTTGCCATAGAGATCTGTGGCTTTAAAATTGGGAAAGATGATTTAGGGTTTCTGGTGGGAGAAATTTCTGGGGAGCAAAGCATTCAAGAGGAAGCAGAACATACAAGTTTGGAAAATTTACAGCCTAACAATGTAATAGAAAAGAAATCCATTTTCTGGGGAGAGATTCATGCCTGCTGCAGAAATTTGTATAAGTAATAAGGAATGGAATATTAATCACCAAGACAAAGGGGAAAATGTCTCCAGGGCACATCAGAGACCTTCATGGCAGCCCCTCCCATCACAGGTTCAGAGGCCTAGAAGGGAAATATTGTTTCCTAGGCCACGTCAAGGGTCCCCTACTGTGTGCAGCCTAGGGACTTGGTGCCCTACGTCCCAGCTGCTTCAAGCATGGCTAAAAGGAGCAAAGGCACAAGTTGAGCCATGGCTTCCAGAGGTGCAAGCCACAAGCTTTGGCAGCTTTCACATGGTGTTGAGCCTGCAGGTGCATAAAATCAAGAGTTGAGGTTTGGGAACCTCTGCCTAGATTTCAGAGAATATATGGAAACACCTGGATGTCCAGGAAGAAGTTTGCTCCAGGGGCGGGCCTCTCATGGAGAACCTCTGCTAGGGCACTGCAGAAGGGAAATATGAGATTGGAGTCCCTGCCCAAGGCCATGGGAGCCCACCTTTAGAACCAGCATGACCTGGATGTGAGACACGGAGTCAAAGTTTCAGAGCTTTAAGGTTTAATGACCGCCCTAATGGATTTCAGACTTGCATGGAGCCTGTGGCCTCTTTGTTTTGGCCAGTTTCTCTGATTTAGAATGGGTATATTTACCCAATGCCTGTATCCCTGTTGTATCTAGGAAGTAACTAACTTGTTTTGATTTTAGATTCTCACAGGCAGAAGAAACTTGCCTTGTCTCAGATAAGACTTTGAATTGTGGACTTTAGACTTAATGCTGAAATGAGTTAAGACTTTGGGGACTGCTGGGAAGGCATGATTGGTTTTGAAATGTAAGGACGTGAAATTTGGGAGTGGTCAGAGACAGAATTATATGGTTTGGCGGCGTCCCCATACAAATTTCATCTTGAAGTGTAGTTCTCATAATCCCCACAGGTTGTGGAGGAACCCGTTAGGAAGTAATTGAATCACGGGGTAGTTTTCCTGTGTTGTGCTCGTGATCGTGAATAATTCTTGCAAGATCTGATGGTTTTATTAAAAGGGAAGTTTCCCTGCACACGTGATCTTGTCTGCCGCCATGGAAGATGTGACTGTTCCTTCTCCACCTTTCACCATGATGTAAGGCCTCCCCAGCCACACGGAACTGTGAGTCCATTAAACCTCTTTTCTTTATAAAGTACCCAGTCTCCAGTATTTCTTAATAGCAGTAGGAAAATGGACTAATACATCTATGTGTCTAATTTCTTCTTCTTATCTAACTGTATCGGCTGGCACTTACTGTATTGGTTACAGTTTAACCTTCTCCTTGATTTTAATGAGAACTGCCTCTAGTATCCTCCACTAAACATGATGCTGGCTCACATGCTACAGAGATTTATTTTGTAATATTATTGAGATACCCAACTATTCCTATTATGTCTATATTTTTAAAATCAAGATTTACATGTGGAATCCACAAAGTCAAAAGATGGTACTTTAAAAGATGGCTGGGTATGACGGCTCATGTCTGTAATCCCAACATTTTGTGAGGTGAAAGTGGGAGAAATCACCTGAGGCCAGGAGTTCAACACCAGCCTGGTCAACATAGTAAGATCCCTGTCTCAAAAAAAAAGAAAAAAGAAAAAAGAAAAGAAAGAAACAAAAAGGAAAAAAGATAACTCAAATTATTAAGGAATGAAAAATAATACACAAATATGAGAAAGACAAGAAGATATTATAAAGAAACTGTATGCCAATAAATTTGACAATTACGACAAAATGGGCAATGTCCTTGGAAAACAAAAAACAGATACCAGAACAAATATAAAATCAAAATAGTCATATTTATCTTAGAAAATATTTTCCTTCCCACAAAGAAACCTCCTGGCTCAGCTGCCCTTAATTTTTAATTTTTGTAGACATATAAGAAAAGACTAGTATCAATATTACACAAACTCTTTCAGAGAATAGAAAACAACAAAACAACTTTCCAGATAGTGTTCTGAGAGCAGCAAAACTCCAACAAAAAGAAGAATTACATATCTACTTCTCTGATTAATATAAATGCAAAAATCTTAAATGTCAGCAAATTTAGATGTTTGAGATTACTGACTTTTTAAAGTTTCTTATTTTATAGCAAAATATCTGATCATAACATTCACCTGCTCTGATTATTACTCATCTACTGGTAAATTTTGCTGTTCTTTTCTACCTTTTTTCTCATAGCATATTTTATCGATGCTGAGCTAATATACTTTCTATTATTCATCACTTCTATTATTCATTTCTACTATTCAGCATGATTTCCTGGTTCAGCTATTCGCAAGAAGTTTTAGGGAGGAGAGGCCCAGGGTAGCTACACAAACCAGCAGCTCTCCTCTCTATTGCAACAGATTCAGACTAGTTCCTGCAAATAAGGCGTCTCTGTGTAATTACACCCTGCTTCCCTCAGATCCTATGAGAACCACTTCAAAAAATAAAGGCCACAGCCTTTTAGGTCAGCCCTTCATCTTCAGGAAAGGTATTTTCACTAATGTTTTCTAAGGGCCTCTGACACTAGGCCTCCTCAACAATCTATTCCTACTCCCACCATTCTCTCCCTCCTGGCTTTTATACAATTTCAGCCCTGCTCATTTCAGCTGGTAGCTATCCAAATTCCTTCAGCTCCTCCCAGTTTCTGCCTTGGCTGTACTAAACAACAGTAAAGATACTATCTGATAAGATCTCTCACCTTTAAGGAATCACTTTTAAGATGAGGAAACCCCTCACCTTTAAGGTAGATTCTGGAAATCTTTCCAGAATCCAGCCACAGGCCACCAAGCAATTTCCTATACCTCCTCTTATGGGTAATTTCTCCTGGATTTCAACTGCTTTGGGGCAGTCCTTACGTATATTTGGTAATCTATGAATTATGCCTACCTTTTGTTTTTCCAAAAATGAAGTTTGTATTTGCTTTGCCCCACTCTTCTTATGATTTTGTAGGATTTTCTTGATACAGGTAAATATATTAAGAACTACACTTACAACATACAAAGCTTCTAAGACACTGCTTCTCAAACTTTAATGTGCATATGACTCACCCAAGGATGTTCTTAAAATGTTTCTAATTCAGTATGTTTGGGAGGAGGCTTAGATTCTGCATGTCTAACAAGTTCCCAAATACTGCCGCTATTACTGCTCTGTGGGCCACAGTTTTAGGTAACAAGGCAATGAACACTTAATTCAAAGCAATGGTTTTCACTTTGCTTTTCCTATAATTCAATTTTATGTTTACAACCCCAATTCCTTATAAAAGAAACAAGATGACTAATATTCATTGAAATCACCATGGATAATCTTATGTAATCCCTACAATAACCACACAAGATAAATACTACTACTATCACCATTTTACAGAGAACAGAAGCATAATTACAATAAATAACTTGGTCAGAATAATACGGTATGTAGCAAAGTGAAGGTTAAATTCAGACAGTATGACTGTTGAGCCAATTTTAGCACGCATTATATTATACTGCCTCCAAAGATTTGGCAATTTTATCTACCAAAGCAAGTTAAGGCTAATATAGGTAGCAGGTACCTAAGAAAAACGTCATATATTGATTTATATAGCTTACTCAAACTTTACCATCCTTACTTTAAATGTTCACAGTAAAATAAAATGAACATCTAATTTTCTATCATCAAATGATTTTTTATTAGTAAGATTAATTTCCCCATAGAAAAATGTTCTTATACCACTGGAAGAAGTTATTACCATTAACAGTAGGATTTTGTTTCAAAAACCTATTCAATCAGGTACTTAGCTTAGACCATTTCACTCAACGATGCTTCACAACTATGCTGAATAAGTACGTAAGTAATTTACTCCTAGCAATACGCAGTTGACCCTTCTACTCATGGGTTCCACATTCGTGGCTTGCACATCCATGGATTCAACCAACCATGAATCAGAAACATTCAGGAAAAAAGTAAACAACCATGTAACAATAAAAAGTAACAAACATTAAAGACACAATTCAACAACTATTTACATTGCATTAAATAATAAGTAATCTAGACATAAAGTATATGGGAGGATGTGCATAAGTACTATGCCAAAAGGAGTTTGAGTATCCACAGATACTGATATCAGAGGCAGGTCCTGGAACCAATCTCCCACAAACACCAAGGGATTACTATAATACATGACAGATATTAAGGAGAGATTATCACAATAGGTTCATTGTTTTGGTTTCAAGAAAGAAAATAAGCTGACAACAACTATATCTGGACACTGAACAATTGATAAAACTTTTCCTTAGAAACATTATACAGATTACAAATCCTAGCAGTCAATATGTCAAAATAAGCAGTATCTATTATGCTAAAATGTCTGTAAATAATTGCTTAACTTTCTGGATGTAGAGATTATCATAATGGTAGAAGATGTAATAAATAAGAACTTAAGTTACATTGAAAGCTTTTAATAATGAAAAGAATGTGGGACAGCAATTGGCTCTCCAATGCTATAAAAATCTCACTGTAATTGA
Organism: Rhinopithecus bieti; assembly: GCF_001698545.2. Classification (NCBI taxonomy): domain Eukaryota; kingdom Metazoa; phylum Chordata; class Mammalia; order Primates; family Cercopithecidae; genus Rhinopithecus; species Rhinopithecus bieti. The sequence goes on from NW_016804150.1 coordinate 250,666, forward strand.
TGGAGTTTGAGACCACACTTTGGTCTCTCCTTTGAAGTTTAAAAGCTTATTGTTTAAAATAAAATTTGTTTTATAAGCTTCTGATAATTTCTAAACTGAACATATAATTGTATTTATTCTTTAATCTTAATGTAGCAGATAATTGTGTTTATTCTTAATCTTAATGTAACAGATAATATAATATTTTTCAACATACATAACACCAAGGTTCATACTGTTCAAAAGGTTCTATAGTTACCCTTGGTTTGAGAGGTTTTACTGTTGGAATATCAGTTCCTTCAGCTCTCTGTCTGCTTGAATCAAAAGTCTTCCGTTTTTTAGTAGCAGTTTTCTGGCAAATGGGTCCATGTTTTTTCTGTTAAGAAAAAGAAATGTAGCCTATTATTATCTTTTCTACAGAAGGTAAGACTACAGAACTTTATTTACATTGAGACCAGTTTAAAATCTAAGACCAAATGAAAATCTGAATACAAAATAATAAATAAATAAGATATATCTTGCCTTAACCAAAAGTTAAGTTGTAAAAGGTTTATATAAGGCATGCTCTAAGTTATCTTTCTCGCTAGAAAAAAAAAAAAATATATAT
>NW_016804150.1:251484-267064 GCF_001698545.2 Rhinopithecus bieti
TATATATATATTATAAACACTATTCTAACATTTCATTAAGTTATTTAATACTCTTCTCCTAGTTTGTACATTACTAACGTCAGAAGTGTGTGAACCAGAGCAATTCCATCTTAAACAGGAGCTGGGTAAAATGAGGCTGAAACCTACTGGGCTGCATTGCCAGATGGTTATGGCATCCTAAGTCACAGGATAAGACAGGAGATCAGCACAAAATACAGGTCATAAAGATCTTTCTAATAAAACAGGTTGCAGTAAAGGAACCGGACAAAACCCACCAAAAGCACAATGGTGACGAGAGTGACCTCTGGTCAGCCTCACTGCTACACTCCCACCAGTGCCATGACAGTTTACAAATGCCATAGCAACATCAGGAACTAACCCTATATGTTTTAAAAAGAGGAGGCATGAATAATCCACCCCTTGTTTAGCATATCATCAAGAAATAACCATAAAAATGGGCAACCAGCAGCCCTCAGGGCTGCTCTGTCTATGGAGTACCAGTTCTTTCATTACTTTCTTAATAAACTTGCTTTCACTTTGCACTGCGAACTCGCCCTAAACTCGTGTGCAAAATCCAAAAACTCTCTTTTAGGGTCTCCATTGGGACGCTTTTCCTGCAACATATTTCTCTGTCCTGTAACACTAAGAAAAAGTAACAAAGTCAAAATTACTACACTGGGAAAAAAAAAAGTCTCCATTAAATACCTGAACATAGATACTAGAAAAAGAAAATACAAAGAATACATTAGTTTTAGGATTACAAACGTTAACGTAAGAGTAGTAGTTTGGATTACTAAAGTTAACATAATAGTAGTATGCTAATATAAAGTTAACACAACCTAATAGGACAGGTGGTCTGATTTGTGTCCTTCCCTCATACTAATTCTTTTCCTCCCTTCTGGAACTCAAATTTAGCAGTTTTCTTCACCTACGATTTTTCTTGAGCTATCTAGTGTTTAAAACTCCTACAGGTTTTTTGTTTGTTTGTTTGTTTTTATAGAGTTGTCCATTCATTCATTTATATTCAGTTATTCAGTTTAGGGACATTAGAATGGAAACTGTCTTAAATGACCTCCAACTGGATAAACATTCTCCCTCCAATATATTAAGCACGATGACTGATGACATCGGTACACTAAATACACTTTTTTCTTTTGTATTTTCATAAACACTGAAGAAGGTAGAACTGTCAAACTTTCTCTGGGAAAAACGAAACCTCAAAACTGGATTATTTGGTGTCTTGGAGCCTCGTAGGCTTTCAGTAGACAATTAGCAATCAACTGCTTTACATACTTATTTTCAGTTTTCATTTCAACAAACAAGCACTGTAATTACAGATCTTAAGTACTTTTTTTTTTAAATGAGGATAGCAGATGACTCTCTAGTGGACCCATGTATATATGTTCCTTATTAAGTTATATATGTCAAGTGTATGTGGTGCTTGTTTCCCAACGTAACTCAAGTTTTAGTTGTTATAACATTATTAAGTTAAATACCACATAAAAGAGAGCAGAAAAAGGCTTTTTTTTTTTTTTATTTGCTGTGAAATTCAGCTGAACACTCTGAAAATAATAAATTGATAAGAAAAAAAAATCATTGAATGTGTGGGCAAGATGTTTTAAAAGATTACAAAAAAGCCATCATTATTTAAAAGGTTCTTACAGTCAGAAGGACATTTTGGATCATTAATTCCTCACTTTGCTTTAAAGAAACAAACCAGAAAAAGTAAGAGGATGCACAGTGGAATAGGGCAGAACTTTAATCAGCAGATCCACATTCACAGAAAAATCCTGTCTCACATCAAAGTATTAATAAATGTGTATCTGTGTTTGAAATTAAAATATGTAAGGTACATAGGCATAATTTTTATTATTCCCTATTTAATTAGGTAATTTTAATTAAGATTAGTTAAAAGCGTTTTATTTGTACTTATTAAGTAGCTAACATATCTAAAGAACACATAAAAAATTTCAGGTGTACTTTTACATGAANTAAACTTTAACAGAAGAGTTCTGAAGACCAAATTCTGAAGGAAAGAAAGCATTCTGGAAGAATGGCATAGCTGAAATCAAGACCCTTGAACAAAGAATATTACCCATTAACTCTTGAAAAACTATTCCACATAAGTTCTTCCCATGAGAATTGACCAGAATTATTGAACAATTACAGATCTGTAAAACCATAAAGGTACAAAATCAGTCTACTCACTAATGCTACTGGAAAGAATGTTCTTCCACAAATCTTGCAAGGTAACAATTCTCCAACTTGGACAACACCTCCATTCTCTAAAACAGGAAGGAATTTAATAAATAATTTCTATAACTTAAAATTGTGCAACTTCACATTTTAATCTTTTAGTTTTATAGGTAAATTATCAGTTTTGTGAAAATGTTTTACTGCATTTTGAACTAACCAAAATTATCTATTAAAAGGAGCATAATACTTAGTTATCAGTGGTGAAAAAGGTCAAGATAAATATGCAAGAGTCATGATTTAAAGATATCCAAACTAATACTGTTGGGAATATCTAGTTTTCTTGTAATTATTTTAAGCAAATCAATTTGTCATATTCTCTTAACTTATAGGCTATCTCTATGGTAAATTACTACATTTTAAGAACAAAATTTATCTTATTAATTTCCAAGGCATGAAGAAATACCATTAGTGATCAGTTCAGCGACTTCCTCCAATGATTTGAAGTATATAGAATAAAAGGAATCTTATTCTGCTTATCACCAAACAATAGAACATGCAATGCTATCACCTAGTTATGCAATTACATACATTATGTGAATTATTATTTTTTACATATACAACTTATATAAGAGTCAGTGGACTAGTAAATGGAGATATTCTGACCTTACAAACAAAATTAAATAAAGAGGGAGCTACAACTTTCACTCAATTATTAACAAAATTAATATAACTATCCTGTACCTGAATACAACAAATGTTATTACCAAAAAAAAAAAAAAAAAGAAACTACATTCTTTGTGACTCTACAATAATTCATTTTGTCATTTTATTTTATTTCCAAATATCAAGCATAAACTTGTTTTCATACCTGTAATTTCCTAAAAATGATACTTAAACATATAACATTTTCCCCTTAGTTTCTGCTGAACATTTTAGAGATGATGAAATTCTTTTATCATACGAAAGACAAATAGAAAAACATTTTCCTTTAGAAGTAACAAACTAATTTTTAAAAGTACAATTATGACTCCATATAACCTGGTCCAAGAAATGTAGTGAGTTCACAGAGAACTAAGCAGGCAAACCAAAATAGATACTAGTAAGATTGCATTCAAATACAGTAACAGAAGAATTGTTTTGTTTTCTATTTTCCTGTTACTCCACTGTCCTATTTGACTGGTGGATAGTGACTACTTGTCATCTCAGATGGAGGCAACATTGTGTAGTGGCAGTTAAGCAGTCAACACTACAAAAGCAAAGCTAAGATTTGCCTGATTTGTCCTTCTCCAACACCAGGAGCTAAGTTATTTAGGGAGAGCATCTCATTTATCTGGATCACTTAAGTCCACTAACAATCCAGAGTTACTAAATGGAAACCATTAGGTTCATTTAGATAAGAATGTCTTCAAAATGATGGTCTGAGTAACATCACATGCTAACTAATCTACTAAATTTGCTTATAGTTTTCATGTATTCTTTTACATACTAAGGAATGATTTTAAAATTCATCAATAAAAAATATTAAAAGCACCACATATTATACTTAAAAGTGTATTTGTTTATCTACTTGTTAAATAGATGACAAAGCAAAATCTTATAAAATTAACTATTGAGAAAATAAATTCAGCACATAGAAAACTACATACTAAGCATGCATTAAGTAATATTAACACAAGGACAGAATAACACAATTATTGTTCTCACAAAGCCAACATAATCTATATTATTTACTTATTAAATAGATCTAAGAACCAAATCATCTCCTATTTTTTATACAAAAAAATTAAAACATAACAGCAACCAGAATATTACCATATAATAAAATCCAGTTCTTGACTGATAGCTTAATTTGATAGCTTAATTTCCACAAGCTATCAAACATGTTTAAAAATTTTTTTAAAAAAGAAAATTATCATCACTATAAGGCATAAACACATACAATCCCATTTTAAAATAATGCTATTTGGGGATAATTTAAAAGCAATTATACCCCAAAGAAATCTTTTTTGGAAAAGAATGCAATTACTTCACCCAAAATAAAGATATATATAACATATATATAAATTTATAATGTCTTCTAATATTAGCTGGTCATAGAGTATAGCACTGTGACAAAATACAACATGTGCATGTGTGCTGACGTCAAAACCTATGGAGGGAACTTCTACCCGGTAGCAAGGTAACAATTCTTCAATTTGGACAACGCTTTCATTCTCTAAAACAGAGTATCATTTTATGCCAGTTAGAATGGCGATCATTAAAAGTCAGGAAACAACAGATGCTGGACAAGATGTGGAGAAATAGGAACACTTTTACACTGTTGGTGGGAGTGTAAATTAATTCAACCATTGTGGAAGTCAATGTGGTGATTCCTCAAGGATCTAGAACCAGAAATACCATTTGACCCAGCAATCCCATTACTGGATATATACCCAAAGGATTATAAATCATTCTTACTACAAAGACACACACACACGTATGCTTACTGCAACACTATTTACAATAGCAAAGACTTAGACCCAACCCAAATGCCCATCAATAATAGACTGGATGAAGAAAATGTGGCACATATCCACCATAGAATACTATGCAGCCATAAAAAAGAATGAGTTCATGTCCTTTGCAGGGGCATGGATGAAGCTGGAAACCATCATTCTCAGCAAACTAACACAGGAACAGAAAATCAAACACCACATGTTCTCATTCATAAGTGGGAGGTGAACAATGAGAACACATGTACACAGGGAGGCGAACATCACACACCAGGGCCTGTCAGGACGTAGCGGGCAAGAGGAGGGAGATCATTAGGACAAATACTTAATGCATGCGGGGCTTAAAACATAGATGACAGCTTGATAGGTGCAGCAAACCACCATGGCACATGTATACCTGTGTAACAAACCTGCACATTCTGCACATGTATCCCAGAACTTAAAGTAAAATTTAAAAAAAAATTTTAAATAATTTCTATAATTTAAATTGTGAAACTTCACATTGTCATGTTTTCTTTAGTTTCATTGGTAAGTTGTCAGTTGCTGTAAAAAATACTTCTTACTGTATTTTGAAGTAAGCAAAATTATCAATTAAAATGGGCTTAAGAGTTATCAGTGGGCAAAAAGACCAGAATAAACACAGAAAAGTCATAATCTAAGGATAACCAAGCTGATTAGTTGAAAATATGTAGTTTTCTTGTAATTATTTTAAACAAATCAATTTGTCATGTTCTTTTACCTTAAAAGTTATCTCTATGGTAAATTACTAAACCTTAAAAACAAAATTTATCTTATTAATCTCCAAGGCATGAAGAAATACTGCTGGTAATCAGTTAAGTGGCATACTGAGTTGATCTGAAGAGTCTAGGGTAAAACCTTTCACTCAATTAAAATTAAAATAATCATGTGCCTGGATATAAATTTTATTACTAAAATAATTTTTAAAAAACATATTAATGGAACCTTCTATCCAGATCATGNAGGCATAAACACATACAATCCCATTTTAAAATAATGCTATTTGGGGATAATTTAAAAGCAATTATACCCCAAAGAAATCTTTTTTGGAAAAGAATGCAATTACTTCACCCAAAATAAAGATATATATAACATATATATAAATTTATAATGTCTTCTAATATTAGCTGGTCATAGAGTATAGCACTGTGACAAAATACAACATGTGCATGTGTGCTGACGTCAAAACCTATGGAGGGAACTTCTACCCGGTAGCAAGGTAACAATTCTTCAATTTGGACAACGCTTTCATTCTCTAAAACAGAGTATCATTTTATGCCAGTTAGAATGGCGATCATTAAAAAGTCAGGAAACAACAGATGCTGGACAAGATGTGGAGAAATAGGAACACTTTTACACTGTTGGTGGGAGTGTAAATTAATTCAACCATTGTGGAAGTCAATGTGGTGATTCCTCAAGGATCTAGAACCAGAAATACCATTTGACCCAGCAATCCCATTACTGGATATATACCCAAAGGATTATAAATCATTCTTACTACAAAGACACACACACACGTATGCTTACTGCAACACTATTTACAATAGCAAAGACTTAGACCCAACCCAAATGCCCATCAATAATAGACTGGATGAAGAAAATGTGGCACATATCCACCATGGAATACTATGCAGCCATAAAAAAGAATGAGTTCATGTCCTTTGCAGGGGCATGGATGAAGCTGGAAACCATCATTCTCAGCAAACTAACACAGGAACAGAAAATCAAACACCACATGTTCTCATTCATAAGTGGGAGGTGAACAATGAGAACACATGTACACAGGGAGGCGAACATCACACACCAGGGCCTGTCAGGACGTAGCGGGCAAGAGGAGGGAGATCATTAGGACAAATACCTAATGCATGCGGGGCTTAAAACCTAGATGACAGGTTGATGGGTGCAGCAAACCACCATGGCACATGTATACCTGTGTAACAAACCTGCACATTCTGCACATGTATCCCAGAACTTAAAGTAAAATTTAAAAAAAAATTTTAAATAATTTCTATAATTTAAATTGTGAAACTTCACATTGTCATGTTTTCTTTAGTTTCATTGGTAAGTTGTCAGTTGCTGTAAAAAATACTTCTTACTGTATTTTGAAGTAAGCAAAATTATCAATTAAAATGGGCTTAAGAGTTATCAGTGGGCAAAAAGACCAGAATAAACACAGAAAAGTCATAATCTAAGGATAACCAAGCTGATTAGTTGAAAATATGTAGTTTTCTTGTAATTATTTTAAACAAATCAATTTGTCATGTTCTTTTACCTTAAAAGTTATCTCTATGGTAAATTACTAAACCTTAAAACAAAATTTATCTTATTAATCTCCAAGGCATGAAGAAATACTGCTGGTAATCAGTTAAGTGGCATACTGAGTTGATCTGAAGAGTCTAGGGTAAAACCTTTCACTCAATTAAAATTAAAATAATCATGTGCCTGGATATAAATTTTATTACTAAAATAATTTTTAAAAAACATATTAATGGAACCTTCTATCCAGATCATGATAAATACCTTAGGCCTCAGAGTCAAAAGCCACATTTTGCTCTAATTAAATTCATTAAAAGACATGGCAACTATAGTTGAAAAAGCACTGGAATTTGTCTTATATTATCTGACTTCAAGTCCCCAGCTCTGTCACTGAGAACTATGAGTCCCCAGGCAAGATATTTAAGCTTTCTAAGGTTTAGATTTTCTTATATAAAATAAGGAATTTAAGTTAAATGATATATGGTCCCCTTTTATCTGTAACATACTGTAATTTAACAAAATCTACCTTAAGACCACGTTAGCAAGAAAATTACATAGAAGACATCTTTCTTACTGATTTTTTAAATAAAGTTTATATATAAGAATGATTAAACCAATTGCAGATGGTAGAATGAATGCTTCAGGTAGTATATACCATGTTGAGGAAATAATTTCCACTTATTTACACAGAGAACTGAGAACCTGAAAGGACTTACAGCAAAGAACTCCTTATTAGAAAAGCCTTTAAGACATGAATTAGAAGGAAATGTATGACTAATCATATAGGCAGACTCAGTTTAACATCTGTTAAATGAGGCTAATATTTGCTCAATTTACTTTAAAATTTCAGAGGATCAACTATTACATATAAAATGCTTCAAAACCTACAGAAATAAAAAATACTACTTTCCAAGACATGCAGGCAAACTCCACTAACCTTTCCTAAGTGGCAAAAACAAGCAAATCTTGTAGCTTACAAAAATACAAGAGAAAGATGATATTCAGAGGTGTGAATATTGTAACAGAAAGCAAATATTGTTGAAATAAGCACTCAAGGTGATAGATAGAACCAAGTCAAAAAAGTACTTTAATATTCTAGAACTCTTAAAAAGCCAATCTCTCCATGCAAAATTCATTTGGCACACACTGTTGATTCCATTATGAGTCGCTTATATTTTGCAACTATGAGTTGCTTATATTTTGCAACTTCAAAACCTGTATGATGATAAGACTTGAAATGGTATCTTTATCTAACACTGTAAGTGATGAGAAATAATTATTTTATTTAAAAGAGTTGTGACATTTTAAAATGCATACATTTAAGAACTGTGAGAGAACATTTTCAAAGAAATCTTGGAAATTAAGAACAGTTCTGGTCTCCCTTGTGGCATGTCTATCTCCTTACTGCTGGTAAGTCTTATATTCTATCATCGTTCATTTGATTCCTTTAATGCTCAACAAACCTTTTCTTTGAAGCACAAAATATGTTATACCACTTTCTTCCCAGTATCCTTTCTAAAATCGAATTACTTCCAAATCAATATTCTCCAGTGTCTCACAAGATTTACCCTTTTCAGCTCATCCTACAAGAGTTTTTGTCTTAACCTAGTCAATGCCTACCCAACTCAACACACAACCTTCACCCTTCACAGCATTTTAGTCACCTGCACTCTAGTTTGGCAAAACTACTGCCTAAACAACCAACTCTGGACTTTAAAACACTCAAGTTTCCTCTTTAACCATAGAATTCTACCTCCTACCTTTCTCTAAGTTACTATCTCGATCTCAAAGTGAGTTGCTTTTCTTAATAAGCTCATTCCTGGCTGCGTGTCCCTTTCTACCCAGTCTGAACATGACCCATGATTTATACTAGGAATTATCCTCAAATCCCTTGCTTCATGGCCAAATGTTCGGAAAATGGTAGATTAAACTAAGTTAAATGGGTTCTCTTAGAGCAGAACTCCCTTAGTCTTAAAGAGACAATATGTTGTTATTTCCCCAAATTTATTTTATCAGAAATCCTTTGTACTCCCAAGACCAAAGTCCTCCACCAGCGTCCTGAGGAGCACATTTTTTGAAACACTAACTTACATTTTCTGCTTAGTCCTTCCCTACCTCTCATTCACTCGCTGTCTAAATTGCAGGGAGACATTATCAGACCAAGCACTGTATTGAAATATAACCATTCTTCCAGGCACAATGGCTCACACCTGTAATCCCAGCCCTTTGGGAGGCCAAGGCAGGTGGATCGCCTGCGGTCGGGAGTTCGAAACCAGCCTGACCAACATGGAGAAACCCCGTCTCTACTAAAAATACAAAATTAATTGGGCGTGGTGACACATGCCTGTAATCCCAGCTACTCCAGAGGCTGAGGCAGAAGAATCGCTTGAACCCAGGAGGCAGAAGTTGCGGTGAGCCGAGATCATGCCACTGCACTCTAGCCTGGGCAACAAGAGCAAAACTCCATCTCAAAAAAAAAAAAGAAGAATAAAAGAAAGAAACAAAGAAAGAAATACATCCATTCCTTGACTCAGTAAGTATTTGTTGAGCACCTAGCATGAGGCAGAAACTGTTCTAGGAGGTAGGGGTATAAAGATGATAAAAAAAAAAACAAAAAACAAAGACTCTGATCTTATAGAGCTTTCACTCATCTAATAGGGAAAAAACAAATAAAAACTAATATATAAAATGCTACATGGTGATAACCACAATGAAGGTAGAACGAAGTAAGGGGAGAAAAGATGGTCACAATGCTGTCTTGGAGAAGTATGGATAATCAGGGAAAGTTTGTTTAATAAGGAGATAATAATGACATTAAAAAGGAAGGTAACTGATTACTATTAATTTACTAATGGTCAAATCTGAAGCCCTCTTTTGAATCCCCATCCTACTGGGCCTTTCAATAGTCTGAGCCACTGCTGATGAATCCCTTCCACCTTTAAATTCCTTTCTCTCTTGGCTTCAGTATTTCCTTCTCTCCTCCCAAGCATGCTATGTTTTACCTATACTGGACCTGCTAACATGCTTTTTGTGATTTTCTCCATCTAACAAACACACACTGAGAGGGCCTCCTATGCATTAGGCACTTAGCTAAATGTTTTACATATATTACATTATTTAATACTTAATATAATTTAGGTAGTTACATATTTAATAGCTCCATTTTTTTCATAGCAGGGAAAATAAGGGTTTAGATTAAGTAAACTGACCACATCATAGAGCTAAAAAGAAACAAAGCAAGGACTCAAACACAGTCCTCTCCAATAGACTGTCTATTAAAATATCTGGCATCCAACTCAGTACCAAAAAGCAATAAATGCTAGATATATGAATAAAGATAAATTATTCAGTAAACTAGTATACATTTATACTACGAAAAAATAAAACAAAACAGAAATTTTGATGAGACATGACTGTCTTTAAACCACTGAAGAGCAGTCAGTCTTCTAATCAAGTTTTAGAGGGCAGTACTAAGATCTAATAATTTCAACAATCTGCAAGAGGAAAGGACAGCCTGACCTCTGCCATAATTTTTATAACCATTTATTAGGGATATGAAGGGAATGACAATACTGTATACAAGGATAAAATCTGCTTAGATGCTTAGATTTTACCATCTCTTCATTTTGACAAAAAAACAAAAAAAAAAAAAAAAAAAAAGCTATGTAAGAGATTAGAACTCTCCCAAGTCTAGAACTACTTCTATTATCCTTAGATAGATTTTGTAGGGCACAAATTTTATTGAATGAAAAGGCTTTGCTATAATTACCCACAGAAAGTAGAAGTGCTCAGATATTGATTCTACAAAAACATACATAACTTACATTTGGTTTCAAAGTATAGGGCCTGAGCCTAATACCTCATCTATTGACTATTCAAGAAGCGTAAAGACCCAGAAGACCAAAAGTAAAACAAATGGTATATGATTACATGCAAATAACGTAAAAGTTATAAGAAAGAGTAAGATTATCTTTAATAGAAATTGTCAAGAGTCCATATATTTTCTGGTTTTATAGCCAAGATCAATGTCTGATAACTGGTTTTAACTAGAAACATATGTCTAATGCCAGAGTACAATACTTACTCAATTACTCTGACACATTAAGCAAACTTTTGAATATTTCTTACTGGATACTGCAATATAATATTTATTAGACACCTTCAAAGTACTAGACTTTAACTTCCAATAGAGGTAAGAAACTACTTTATCTATCACTGTATCAATGTTTCTAGAATGAAAGAATGGATGAATGAATTAATGAACGGTAAACTTAAGACTCAGAGTTTGATATTTGCAAAGTGTAATCTCTTAGCGGAGGGAGGGGGAGAAGGAGAAAGGGGAGAAAGGCACCATCCTAACTTCAACAGAAAGTTCTCAGAACTTTTATTAAATTGAACCACTTGAAATTACCAAAATTCAACTGTTTTGCCCTACATAATTTAAGGCAACTTCACATATTTCAACCCGATTTATCCAATTAAACACATTATAGTTAATGACAGAATCTTATTTTCTTAAAAAAAATGTAAAATAAAGAGCAAGCACTATTAACATCGTAAGCTAGGCCCTATAACATCATAAGCTAGGTCCATAAAACATGCCTATAAATACAGAATCCTACCTATTTGTCCACCTATCCAACTGAGTATCATAATAGGTTTCCATTACATTTTAAAAATATTCGTAGTAAGGTTTCAAAAGTAATATCTTAGCACTGTTAAAATGTAAGGTCCACTAAAATGTAGGTTCGATGAGAGTAAATCTTTCTCATTTTTATTCTTTGCTGCATCCTAGAACCTAAAAAGATGCCCGTAATAGACATTTATTTAACAACAAATATTTATTGAGTACCCACTTTGTGTCAGGCATTGTTTTAGGTGCTTAGGATACGTAAGTGAAAAATCAGATGACGATCTTTGTCTTAATAACAAATGTTGAATAAAATAATAAAAATCTGCAAACTATTAAAAAACACTTTATAGATAATATGTAAAAAACCTTATCATATTGTGTATGATAATCTCATGAGAATTCCAGAACCCATACTCCTACCCACTGTGCTTTAATCCCACCAAGATACAAAAGTATCTTGAAAGTAAAAAAATACTGTACTATCATTATAATTCCTTATTTCATGGAAACTTGAATTATCTTCCAAAAACACCTAAGCAAAAAACAAGACCTTCATTCGGCCATAGCACACTGCAGCTGTCCACAAATGAAAAATTATCAGAATTATTTATTTATCAGAGCAAAAGCACGAAATAAACTCCTACTCACGTTATTACATCTGTATTTTGGTGAACTTAGGTGACTGAAAAAGTTACCGGTTACCACTTTTCACTTCATCACACAATGTACAATATTTTACTCCCTGGCATGCAACAATACACAAGACTCAAAGCTTCTGCTAATTCTTAATTCCAGCTGAATCTGTGTAAACTAGGAGACAGGGGAAAAGGAGCTAAATCAAGACAAGAAGATCTTTCAATTCTGAAGGTTTGTTCTTCATCAAAACAAATTAAAAAAATCTTGAAATTGTTGTTGCCAATGCTAGTTACCGTGGTTTTTTCCTTCCTTTGTTTTTAGGTGAATGCTTTCATTACACAGGATAAAATGGGTAAACAGAATAGAGAAAAAGTGAAAGAACTGGGAACAAAGCAAAATCTGGAGTCATGGTTACAGTACAAAGATAAACCCAAAGATAAGGAATCAATTACAGGCTCTTCCTCACTCAGCGGCCGGCCCTGAATAAGCCATCAAATCCTCCTGGTAATCGATTGTACCGGCTCTAAAGCTGGCCAGTGACACTTCCTTAGGAGATGCTCTGACATCCCTCCGACAGAAGATGCTGTCGAAATGTAAAAAAGCGGTTACCTAGGGAAACTAGCCAAGGAATGTCAGGAGCTCGAGGCTGGAGACACACCCCGGGGCTCCAGCACAAACTGGCCTGGTGATGTTAAGGCCGTGGACAATAATGGAGAGAGTCCAGTGCAAGGAAAACAAAACCTGGCCAGAGACTGGGATCACTAAAAGGGCACTCAGGAGTCAAGCAAGATCAGAAAATAGTAGGAAAAGACGTGCAGGCATCTTGCCAGAGGCAGGATCTGGCTCCGGGCTGGCAAGCCCAGTTGAAGACCGTCTGAGGCGGGGCAGCCCGGGAGCGTTCGCTCCACCGCATCGGGGACTGTCCGGCTCCCTACGGCCCTGGCCCCCAGAGACGCGGCGGCGACGCGGTGAGGTCCACCGCTCCGAACCTGCCCTCGCCTTCCTGCTACTGGTGTCCAGGGTCCCCAGCTGTTCCGGGCCCGCTCTAGCCGTCCTGCCCGCATCCCTTCATCGCCTCACCTTCCAGTCCCTCCATTGCGCCACCGCCCCGAGCTCAGCGAGACTCCTCCAGCAGCTCCCGCCGCCGCCCAGCCCTGGCTGTAGCAACCCAGCCGCACCTCCCACCCGCTAACATTCCGGGCTCCCATTGGTTCCGCAGCTGCGGGGGCGGGGCCGCGGCGGAGGCTAGGCTCCTGCGGTCTCCGCCTGGCTGCCACCCGGCTGTGTCTCCCCCGGTTACCCTCCAGGGAGCCGCGAACCGCTTCAGGTTGCATTCTGCGACGCAACGGCGCCTTTGTTTGACTCCAGCCTTGTTTTCCCTCATACCTTATCCTCCTATTTAGAGTACCTCAGCACCTCATGGACTCCGCTTCACCAGTTCCTCAAATCAAGTCAATGCCTCTGACTTCTAGCCGCCATCCCTCCCAGCAGATACTTTAAGCAGGCAAGCAAACCAAACAAACGCCCAGCGCGCTTGCATGCAGCACTCTCTGTTTTCCGCTCTTTGGTCGCATGACTTGACCTCAGCGTATCCCCTAGACTTGATCTTCACACACAGCTTCATAGGTTAAGACACTTTTTTTTCTAGAGAAATCATAGTTTCTATCGGCGATTGTGGAACTGCGATTGTTCTAAGCCCTTGAAAACAATTTCCTCACCACAAAAGCTTGGTCCAAAAATTAGAAGTGAAACCCAGTCCTCCCACTGTCTTCTACTCTTGGCCTACCCTGTCCCTATACTTTATCATCCTTGAAACAAAACAGTCGCCTGGCCTGATAATGTTTGATCTGGGAAGTTTGAGTTGAGGAATTAAGTTACAACCTGACAGAATGAGGCCCACCCGTCTCTAACAGAGTTCAAAAACCTCCTGAAGATGAAAGTAACTTAAAAACTAACTGAGACAATTTTAATTGTTTTGCTTACAATTACCAGAACTACATTTCTTTGAAAATTAGATTTAGCAATCGTAAACAAGCTGTATTGTTTGTTGACTACAGCGTATCTGCTGGCAAGTTACCAGTATTAATGTGTTGTCCATAACAAACCTCGAATTAATTTTATTGTTAATCTGTTTAATTGAAGAGTTTAACTTCATATCTGACTTTACCTACTATGAAATCAGTTACCTTCAGGAAGCAGGATTCCTCCTACTCTCCACTCACATGAAGGTGTTGTTTAAAAAAGAAAACAAACAGTTGAGGGGGCATCATCTCTTACTGAGAAGGTACTCCAAGTCCATTTGAATGTGGTAGAGTCCATCTGTTGTGTGGAGCCAAGTAAAGACCACTTCAACCATGCCTCAATGACTCCGTCTGCCCTTCCCCGGTCCCCCTGCTTCTTCTGTTCCTCTGAGATCCTGGGACTACTTGGCCAACCCGTAGCCTTGCAGGCAATAAGCTACTCTAGACTGGGTGCTGCGGTAGGTCCTTTTTCCTCCTCAGTGCTACTAAGGCAAAGGTAGAGTTTTTGGTGGGGGGGGAAGACCTTTTAAGAGAGCATTAAGGAGAAAAAAAGCACACAGAAGAAAATACAAAAAGAAGCCATTGTTACAAATTACAAGTTCTTTCACTGAAGGCAAGACGAATATTGAGTTGGCTGATACCTTATTCGGCATAAAATCTACAGTAACAATAAAAATAATAAAAATAGCAATAAAGAATAAATCATGTGAGGCATGTTTTAGGCCCTTGTCATATGTTGACGAATCTTCAAAAGAAATCTACAAAGTAGATACTACAATCTTCATTTGTCAGAATTAAAATTTTCATTTTCTAGATGTCTCAGAGCAATTAATATTTTGTCAATATTTGTATCACTAGTGAATGGTAGAGCTTGGTTACACCCTTGTCTGTTAAATTCTAAAGCCTATGGTGATTTAATTGGGCTCCTCACTCCCCTTTCTTGCCTTGCATTTTATTATAGCTGCCTCAAGTGTAAACCCAAGTGTTCAGATACGATGTTTAACATATATTTGAGTAGGCATTTCTATAATGAATCTTAATTCTCTAAAACATGATTGCTAGTCTTCCCTACAGGTATTAGTCTCTTCAGAACTTTTATGCTACAGCTACCCTGGCTCCTGCAGCTTTTCCCTGATTCTGACCCCTGAGTAAAGAGGACTTCTTCCTATCTGCCTTCAGTAAGTTCTTTCCTCTGCCGCCTACATACCTAGCCTGAGAGTCTCTTTTGTCTTAGCACTGTATCATGACATTACTTCTGCAGTCTAGTCCATTTTTCAGGATGCATTCATTCAACAAATTTTTTTTTTTTTTTTTTTTTTTTTTTTTTT
>NW_016804150.1:270974-296364 GCF_001698545.2 Rhinopithecus bieti
GCTCGCTGCAAGCTCCGCCTCCCGGGTTCCCGCCACTCTCCTGCCTCAGCCTCCCAAGTAGCTGGGACTACAGGTGCCCGCCACCTCGCCCGGCTAGTTTTTTGTATTTTTAGTAGAGACGGGGTTTCACTGTGTTCGCCAGGATGGTCTCGATCTCCTGACCTTGTGATCCGCCCGTCTCGGCCTCCCAAAGTGCTGGGATTACAGGCTTGAGCCACCGCGCCCGGCCTCAACAAATGTTTGTTGAGTACCTTCTATGCTTCAAGTCCATTTTATCACTAGCCAGTTACTAAAATGAATGAAACTCAGCTTCTTCTCATGTTTTTAAGCACTTATCTGTACATAATTTTTTTTACCTGCCATCTGATCTTGTTACCTGAAAATAACATTCATAGATCAATAAGAATTCGAGATCTTCCAACCTCCTTATCATACAAAAAGGAAAACAAAGTTTCAGAGACGTTTCTGACTTGGTCAAGATCACAAAACTAGTACTTAATTGAAATAGATATTATATCAGTGTTTTATTACATCATATCCTTGATTCTTTCCACTTTGCATTATATTGCCTTCAACCACCATTCCCCTGAGCAGATCCACATCTGTTCTGTACGTTCTAAAAAGCTGAGCAAGCTGCATATAGCTTCTTGTTTCAAAGCTCCAATCTCTTGAATCCCACACAAAGTTCAAGTCCCCTTTCAGAGAAAGCCATTGGTTCTCATTCAGATCATTTGCAGAGCGCAACTAAAGGAGATTCTGAGTCTCAGTGAAAACTCAGTTTATCACCTCCACTATGTAGGACGTTTCTTCCTTCCATAACCAGCAGAGGAATGACCTACCACAGTTTAGCTTATAAAAATAATCCATATATTTTGTAATAATAAGAAAATGATAATTTTCATCAAAAAACATAAGAAAATATCTCGCTTAAAAGTGTTCTAGATTGAGGAAGCATACTCTGAGTTGTCTCTTGCTAGTTTTATTTGAAGTAAAAATAAAATTTTCTAAGTGTTCAGGGAGAAAATAGTGATAGTTTCTCATGGCCTGGAATAATCAGAAAACATATAGGTAGACTGTCACAGGTGAAGATTTATTGAAGGAAAAGTGTCCTAGACAGGAAACATCAAGAAAAGAAAGAGGGGCTTTAAAAACGTGAGGACCTAAAGCAAACTTTACCTACTATGTTGATTGAAGGGCTATTTCATTAATAGTGTGATAGCAATTCTAGCTCTATGCTTCTCTACTTTCAAAACTAATTTGCAGCTGCAAAAAGATCAGTTTTTTTCAACTTTCAGCTATGATCTTGCCTATCTATCCCTTTGCATCACAATTTCAAATCTTAACTAAAAATCTATTAACCAAAATGTTTATTGAGGTCCACTCTAGACTAGTCCATTTTTCTGATGCATTCTTTCAACAAATATTTGTTGAATACCTTCTGTGCTTCAAGTCTATTGTATCACTAGCCAGTTATTAAAATGAATGAAGCTCAGCTTCTTCTCTTAGGTTTTTAAGTATTTGTCTGTACATATTTTTTTACCTGCCATATGATCTTTTTAACTGAAAATAACATTCTGACCAGTAAGAAATTGAGATCTTCCAACCTTGAGTACAACACTGCTCTAGGCACAACAGAAAGCTTCAAAGAAATCTCTCTGATCTCTAGAAAGTTAACATCTAGTAAAGGAAACCCTGAGTAAGGCATAATACAGGGCAATAGAGTGGTTAAGAGTATTACGTTTTAGATGTTGTGGTACAGCTTGTAAATGCAATGGGTTTCACAAGTCAATTACATGAATGGAACAAGTTTAAAGGTTCTATAGAAGTAGAACTTAAATTGTGTCTTGAAGAGTATCATAGAGATCACTGAGGATGCGGGGACAATGGCATAATCCTCCTTAAGAAAATGACGCAAGCCTGGAATGTTTTGGGACAATCTAAAGAATCAAGGAGAATATTTGTATATATTTTGGTTCATGTGTAACATTTGTTCCTTTTTATAGAGCACAAGCATTATGGCTATATAATTTATATCTTTTTAATCTTAGGGGCAGGGTGTTGAGTTAATGATACTTGCTAACACACAGCACATATTTCAACTATTCATGCCAAGGTATCTCTTTTATTTTCCTTTTATTAATTTGTCATTCATCCCCCATTTTCACTCAATTTACCAGCCTCCTCAATATAGGTACAATTCTATTATGTACATATGTCTTTGGATATGTGTGATTCTTTGAAACACATATGGTGCTGTTTTATATATGCATCTGTTTTTAATTTACATAAATGGCATTATTCTATGGCTTTCATTCTGTTTGTCATTTAAAAATTTTAATTTTAATTATTTTATTTAATTTTTAAATTTAATGTTTTTTATCATTCATTCAGAGAGTCACCCATGCCACTGTATGAAATACAAGTTTGTTGCTTCTGGATATCAGATAATAATATTTTACTGTATGCATACACCACCACATTTTACTTACTCATTTCTGTAGTAAGTAAATCACTGAGCTGATTCTAACCTGCTGCTACAATGAACATCTTTGTGCTTGTCCCCTTATGAACCTGGGCTCAAGTTTCTCTGGGATGCATCCCTGGAATAGATTACTGAATCATATTCACTTCCACTAAGTACACCTAGATTTCTCTCTACAATAATTATACCAGTGTACACTCCCATCAGCAATGTACAGGGCCCATATTTCTATGGCTCAGTAATAGCTGTCTTAGCTCTAATTGTTGAATCAAGAGTTGGCCTTTTCTTCATATACTTGCAAATTCAGATTTGACTTTCAATGAATTGCCTGGTTTTATTCATTTATGTATTGAAATTATCATCTTTTTCTTATGGATATGTAAATTCCTTGTGTATACTAGATGTTGACCCCTGCTAATTTCTATTATTTAAAAAATCTTTTTCCAGTTTGCCAAATACTTGATAATTTTGTCTATGATACCTTTCCCTGAACAGAAGCCCATAACATTAATTCTATAAAATATGTCAATATATTTCTTTATGAATTGTGCATTGTTTTATTAAAGTTTTCTTCACTTCTAGATTATTGAGGATATTTGCTCACATGTTTTTGTATTAATGTTATCCTTTTAATCTTTCTTAATTAGCTTTTCAACCCATCAGGAATCACCTTTGTGTATTATATGTGTTAGGAATCACATGAGTCCATTTTTCCAAAACTATCTCTAAACAGAAAAAGTAAATATAGACATCACAGAATTACAAATACAAGGATATTATGAGCAGCTTTGTTTCTATAAATGTAAAAGCTGAGAGGAAATGGATATCATTCTGGATAAAATTTAAAATTGTGAGAAGAAACTTGAGTAGAATAAAAATTGTTAATAAATCAAAATGGTAAAGACATCTCTTCACTTTAATGCCCCAGGTAGAGAAAGATTTACAGGTGAGTTTTACCAAACTTTAAGACAAAGATAATTTCTATTGTGTCCAGATTTTCAATAAAATTTAAAAGAGGAAAGGCTTATAATTAATTTTTTAACATTAGCATAATTTTTTACTACAAGCAATATATGAAAAATTATAGGATTGTCTCTTCTAACATTATATAACCTAGCGATTAGGAGATTAAGCCAAAAGTCGATAAGAGGAAGATGTGTACGCAAGCCGTAAGTTACAATTTGAACCATATATATTATTAAATAAAGGTCTATAGCAAGAATGAAAGTATAGTTTAATATCAAAAAATATCTAAAATTTTAGCTTTTTTCTACTACTGACAAGCAATGAATTCTGCGTTTGAAATATTTATGATACATTCCAGTGACAAGTTTTGTTATTCTTTGTATTGCTGAATCTACCAAAGATAGGTATATGTGATTAATAATGGTGGAAAAAAGAGGGTTGGTATTGACAAGGAAATGTGATTGGTGATTAGATAATTTGTAGTAATGCTATTTTATTAATTGTACTCCCTCTAAAAAAACAACCAGTTTGGGTGGGGAATGGATAGACAAAAGATAAAAATATATTTCTAGTTTTAAAGATGAAATTCCCTCTTGGATGATTCTACATATTTGGGCATTCGTATCTTAATTTGAAGCACATTTACCTTATGATTAGCTTTGTGGTGTGTCTGACACTGCAGCAGAAGATTGGCATTAGGCCTGGAGAAAGGGATACAGATAGAAT
Organism: Rhinopithecus bieti; assembly: GCF_001698545.2. Taxonomy (NCBI): domain Eukaryota; kingdom Metazoa; phylum Chordata; class Mammalia; order Primates; family Cercopithecidae; genus Rhinopithecus; species Rhinopithecus bieti. The sequence continues at coordinate 275,149 of NW_016804150.1, forward strand.
GATGTGGGGGAAGGGTTCTGATTTACATGACTGGGACACAGCATGAGTCCATTGGAGGCCTGAATGTTAGTGAACCCAGAATAGAGATGGGAGGACCTGCAGAGGCCACTAGTTGATCTGTTGTTCTCAGAGTAGTATTACTGATATAAAGCTGAGCATATGGCTGTGGAATAAAAACTATAGTTCCCAGCCTTTCTTGCAGCTAAGTAGTCCAGGTGACAAAGAATTCATAACTTCCATGTGCATAATTTTTAAGCGTCTTTAAAAAAAAGAGAAGATGAGCCATTCTCCTTCTTTTTGTTCTCCTCTGTTGTCTGGCATTTGGGCATGACACCTGAGGCTGGAATAGCCATCTTGGACCATAAGGTGACTTTGGGAGTAGAGTCCATTCATAGAAGAGGTAAAAGACTGAAGAAGCATGGATCTCTTGCATCTGGACCATCAATCTCTAAATTTATACAAGAAATAGAAATAATTTTATCTTAAGCAATTTTTTTGAGGGAAAAGAAAAGGCAAGGGGGATTGTTCTACATTTATAGCCAAACTTAACCCTCATAAAACAGAGATTTAGAGGTAAGAAGACAACAAAAACTGTTTTCCCTAGTTTCTTTTATGTTGCTGGGTAACTCTAAAAATTTGCAAAGGTATCAATACCCAGAGCTCTTTTGAGAAGTTATGCACTTCAGCTTTGTCCAATTTTGCCTGTTTTCTCCAGGACAGCCAAGTGTTTTCAAATGCAACTTTCCTTTTGGAGGAAAATAAACAACAAAAAAAGAGAAAACTATCAAAAGTCCTTTCCTCCTTGCTTCATTATTAATCATAGCAGCTTCCTAGGGCCTTGAAAACTTGCTTTAAAATGCTATAAAATATTACAAATATTATATAATGATGATGATGTCAGGGTATTTATACTAAAGACAAAGAAAAATTATCCTGTTATCAATCACCTAAATAAATATTTTGACACTTATTCATGATTTTAAAATCCTTATGGTTCTTCTTAAAGAACCATATTCATAAAACCACCAGATTCTTTGGTTTCTGCAGCTGCCTTTTAATGGAAAGAGTGATATGATAATTCACCCTATAAACATATGGTAATTTATAATATAATTGGTTACTCGATTTTACTTTAAGAAAAGCTCAAGTTTTACGGTAGATACACATGTAATTAAAGTTATGCGTTATTAGCTATTTATACAAATGCCATGTTTGCAAACATGACATTCTAGAAAAGTTGCTTGCTTGCATTTTTGTATTGAAAATATACCATTTTATTAATTTATGTATTGATTTCTTACTTAGATTGTATATCAAAAGTATGCACCTGGTACATTGTCTATCTAATTTTATCACATGAATCTAACAACTGTCTGCTTGATGTTTCTAAGAGGCAGAGCTTTTTAAGCCTATGTACATTTATGTTTCTTAGCAGCTAATAGATAATCAACAAAACAGAAATAAGAATCTCCTCTGACTCTGTTTTCAAAGCATAATAAAGTTTATGCTTTCATAAGAAAATAAATTCTAGGTACAAAATATTATCTAAAAACATTAGTGTTCCTTAAGTTATATGCAAATTGTTTCTATGAATTTATTTTATAAAATGAATTTAAATATAATTTACAGGAACACTAATTTTCAAACAATTTGAATGTTATAAAAGACGATAGTGGTTAGCAGTCAGTTTTTCTTTGAAACTTCTTTGAAATTTCTTTAAAAGTGAGAGAGCTCTTAAACCTTTGCAGTGCCTTTGTTGTTATTATGAATATTAATGGCCATTCAGAAGTGAAGGTTGTTGTTGCCTTTCCAAACTCTCCTGTTCTGGAAGGGATGTTCACCCCTACTATTGAGAATGTTGGCTAATGATCTATAACTATTTCTTCTCCATAGAATTGCCCTTCTCATAAAGGGTACTGCCATATCTGAGAGGTTAAGACCCTCCTCTCTGAGGGGAAACTCACAACCAATGACTAACAGGCAGGCTCCATTGATTCAGGCTAGCCTGAAGTTGGTCTTCACGTAAGACTACATTCTTGCTTACCTTTCTTCTGCCCTCAGGCCGTAACTTGCTTTCCTCACTCAAAGGGAGCTATTTTTCAATAAATAACTTCCACAAGAATCCCCTCAGCTTCTAAGGAAACTGACCTAAGACTCCTTTACAAATGGATAATAGCACCAATTTAATGGCCTACTGCTAGTATTAAATGTTGTTCAATCCCATGCCCAGCTATACTTTTGGTCTGAGATGAAAAAATTTGCCCTGACTTTCACTGCTCTCCTGAATTACATTCTTGAAACCAAGAATGTAAAATACTGATGGTGATATGTAAACAGACTGCATTTTACCCCTGGAGATTTCAAAGAGCTGATAGTAAATAAACAGATTATCAACTATCTATTCAGTACCTTTGACAGTAATTCTCTGCATTTTCATAAAACATTATTGTTTTAAGAGCTTAGTTTTAATACTTCAGTCATGATATTCAATAAATATTTGCTAAATGACTGGATAAATATGAGCGAATGGGTATGGTCTTCAAAACAGTTAATTTAGGAAAGCAGAGAGGTTTTATTTAGCTCCTAATGGTTATGGTTAATATGTTATTATGCACACCATTTCCCATATAGACTCATGTGATAACCTACTTGTGAAGTAGGTGTTATTCTTTCCATTTTTATGTTGCAGAAACTAAGATTTACAAATAAATATTATGTAAGGTTAACGATGACATCAGAGGATTTATACTAAAGACGAAGAAGAAAAACTCTCCTATTATCACTTAAATGATTATCTTGGCACTTCTTCATGGTTTTACAAACCTTATGGCTCTTAAAACAATCAGATCAATCAGATCCTGTGGTTTCTGCAGCTGCCTTTTAATAGAAAAAGCCGTATGACAATTCACCCTATAAATATATGCTAATTATAATTATAATTGATTACTTGGTTTTACCTTAAGAACAAGTGACTTTTTCAAAGCTACAGTTGGTGAGTGGCAGGGTTGGATAATGAAAATAAATATTCTGACTTGAGATCCCATTTGTCATAGCATAACTGCTTTTTCTAGTTGACACTGAGTGTGTGGAGAATGACAAAAGGGAAGACCCTGGATTTAAGCTCTCTTGAGTTTCAAATCATAGCTGATAAATTATCCTTAAACTGAAGTAAAAGCAAGCCGTTTGAGTTATATTTCGTTTCCCTCAATGACAGAATCAATGCATGATGGATAATTTTATCTGTTGACATGGCATGGTCATGTAACCAGAGATTTGGTCAAACATTATTCAGGATGTTTCTGCGGAGGTGTTTTAGGATAAGATAGACATTTAAATTGGTAGACTTTGAATAAAGCGGATTACCCTCCATAATATAAATGGGCTTCATCCAATCAGTTGAAGGCCTTAATAAAATAAAGACTGACCTCCGTCTGGGCAGAGAGAAGTTCTATCAGCAGATTGCCTTTAGGCTCAAACTGCAATGCTTCCCTGGTTCTCTAGCCTGATGTGTTACCCTGCAGATTTTGGACTTGACAAGCCTCCACAGTCATATGAGCCAACCAATTCCTTAAAATAAATTTCTCATTCTTTCTTTCTATATATACCTGTCCTGTTGACTCCATCTCTCTGAAGAGTTCTGAATGCTTACCCTGTGCTTGCAATGCTTACCAAGGTAGGTAGGCAACCAATTCCTGGAAACCACAAAGTACAAACAAGAATATTCTCTGAAAGAATGTGCAACCTTAATATGACCTGTGTCCTTATTCAAATACCCTACTGGCTGTTTCTAGATGGATAGGATGTCTCCTTTGTTCCCATCCTATTTTCAGAAGTAGCTACTTTATCTCTTAGTATAATAAAAATTTGGACCCTGCAGATAGAGACAAACTCATTGCCTAGTTTCCAAAAACAATAAATACTTAAAAAATTTTAACAATCTTCTCCTACAACAACTTTACCCTGGAAAGACTCAGAAAGGTTTATTAAAAGACTATTCAACAATGATTGGTTGGTTGGCTAAACTAAGGACTGGAACTCAAATCTTCTACCTTCTGACCCTTTGCCCTTCAAGCTGTATTTTGTGCCTTTTATATACAAATTATTACAAAGTTCAGTTCAGGAATTGTAAGAATAAAATCTTTTCCTCCCAGGGAACTTAAGATGTAGTTAATTGAGCAAGAATGTATGAAGAATATGGTAATAATACATAATAAATAAATAGCATATTGAATATAATTAAGGGCCAAATGAAGACTACAGAAAATGAGTACTAAATATACTAATTAAAGAGGTTATTATGGGCTGCTTTACCAGGGACGGATTAATGAGTAAAACCAGGCACTGAAGATGGAAGTCCTACAGCAGTTTATAATCTAAATGAGGTAATAAGACATAAAAGTGATTTAAAAATACATGTTCATGCAACCAACACATATAATGCCAGAATGAAAATTCAGGTCAAAAGAGGCAGAAGAGTTATATGCAAAATAGTCCACATGGCTTAAAATTAGGATAGTTTCCTGTAGGAGATGGAATTTGTATTTTGTTCTTGAAGGTTATATAGGATGATGACAGGCATTTTGAGCAAAGGACTGATCATAGGCTTAACAAAGGTAAAAAAGCAGGCATAGTAATGTTACTTTCAGAAAATAATAAAAATATGTTTTAAAGAATGGAAAATTAATTCCACAAGTTTGACTGAGCACTTATGTGAGAAATCCAAATTGTTATCTTGCGATTACTTGCTTTCTGGCATTTCAGATTGTCTTGATTGAGAAGAACTAATGAGTTATAAGATCTCTTTATCAGAGATTAGGAAGTGTTCTGATTCTTCAGGAAATTTTCCCCTAAAATTTATTTATAAAAAAGCATTTTATGGTGAGACTTGGGATTGGATTGAAGACAAATTAGAAAAGCAGTATGACTTCATATTTTCCAGTTTGAATGATTAAAAGCAAGGCAATTATACTAGGAGAAATAACAAAATTGGCAAAGAAGTTTGTTTGAAACAAAAATGTATGTTTGTTAATGTGTAAGAATAAGAAACCTTACAAAATGAAAAATAAAGCCAACTATTTATGGTATTTTCAGTAATAGATGAAATAGATTTCAGTATTTGACAAAGAAAAACGTATTTGTGTTGCTTTCTTAGAAATGAATTGTTAAGGTCCTTTTTTGTAACAGATATTTCCACAAGCAAGATTATGAAGAACTAAGTGTTTTGGTGCTTTCTGACTAATTAATTAACCACTTGTATATGGGAAATTATAGAATAAAGATAATTGTTGGGAAAACCAGCCTCACACCACCCAGCATGTACCCCGAGTCCGGCGGAGACAGAGGAGTTAGAAAGAGACAGGATAAGCATTTAAAAGGTGGGTCCAGAGGACCGGAGTATTGGAGGCTTGCTCACGGCCCAGAGCTCTGAGGCTCCGCCCAATTTATTGGTTTACAATCTCTTTGTTCTCAGGGCAGATGGGAGAGGAAGGAAGGGATGAGGAAAAGGATTGATCAGTTAAGGAGAACTCATGCGTCATTTGGTAAGATGTATAGCAGTGGTGGTTTCTGTGAATTTCCTTGAGCAAAGGCGTGTGTCTAAACTACTTAAGATCTTTAACTTATCAGGACTGAAATGGGTAGGAGCAGGTTTCAGGAGGAGCCAAGATGTTTGATTACACCCCCACTGCTTCAAGGGAGTGTTATCTTCCTGAGCAATCTGTGGAATGCCGCTGAGTGGTTATGCTCTTGGGGCATAAAGACATGCAGGCAATAAGGAGACTTTTCTCCTCAGAGGCCACCCATGGCTTCCCATGGATGTCTCACACAGGGGAGACCAACTCAACTGGCACCCCAGAAACTCTCTTTCCCACATATCCCCCTTTTTTGTCTTTACTAATTTTTTTTGATTAATAACGACCATTGCTATCATAACTCATTCATGGTCTCTGGCTTCTCTCCCAAGGCACTGTCCACATCTGTAGACTAAAAACAGCATAAACAGACACAAACCAAAATAAAATTTGCAATTGTTGATCCACTTATGGTTTTAATCCACTTTAAAGGATTGGTATTAGAAAGGTCATCAGCAGCTACAGCAAGCATATCAGCTCCAGGCAACAGGGTGAGATGAGCCTGAGATGCCTCAAAAACTTGTTTTTTCAGTTTAGTAATATCTAATGTTAAATTATCTTCTTTTCCTTGTAGGTGATGTCTAATCATTTCCCAATGGTGTTCAATGGCATTATAAGAGCTAGGAGTAATACAAAAATCAGAAGTATTCCAATCACATTGCATTCAAATTCTATGCTCCAAGCTCACAATCTGATCTCCCATTCAAATTACTGTTTGATGGAGATCATTAATTTGATTTGCCAAATCTTTATCTATTTGACTTTGGGAATTCCAGAGCTTAGAAGAACTTTTCTGCCAACTATCCACAAAGCTCACAGTTTGAATAGAAGAGTGCAAAGCAACACCAGCAGCAGCAGCAGTAGCTGTGACAGCTATAAATCCCATGATCACAGCTATTAAAGTAAATATGAATCTCTTTGATCTATTAAGTATTCCTTTTAGTACCTCCGTGATAATATGTATGGAAGGAGAGGCCTCCCAACGTCTATTGAGGGAAACAGGTATCCAAACTCCTTTTTGGGCCTTAACCAGTAAAATGTTATTATCTTTATTAAAGGCAGAATTAATGCAGGTAAAAAGATGACAGCTGATGCCTGATATGGTTTGAGAGTCAAGTAGGATATTGATTTTTCCCACTGCCAACATAAGAGGAGGTTTAACACAACTCCGCAATGGGACCGTCTGATTAGCGGTCATGACTATAACAAATCGAAGTTTTTTACTATGGATCTCTGTTTTATATTCTCCTTTCCAAATCCAAATTGGGGTTTGAGCCATCATTAATTTCCACAATTCTGGATGTTCTGGACTTATAATTGGATCAATCATTTTTGGGCTTGGAGGATCCATACTGTTCTCCTCCCACTTAATAGGGTAATTTGTTTCAATTCTTCTGTAAAATTTTGGTGTATTATTTGTGTAGTCGTTTGCGAAAGGAGTCCCTCTACAATCTTCGCACTGTCCAGTACAATTTGCTGCAAAACATCCCCTAGAAGCCCGATCAATATGATGCCGTAGGAATTATTCTGCAGTACAGCAGCACTGTTTACAATACAATCTTCCCAGGTTAGCACCTCTAGATTTCCAGACCATTTAGTGGCCTGCCTAGAGCAGGGCTTCTTACTCAGTTTAAATTTATTAATCTGGCAATGTGTCATAACATAGCGGTGGTCAAGGTATTTAATAGTGTCCAAAGATGGAAATGTTCTTCCACTGATTGCATGAATAGAGGCTTTTGATCCATTATGTGCAGGGACATAAACTATCCAACTTTGTTTATCGTAATTTAAACATCCTGCTACCAGCCCCAGGCAGATGGGAGGAAAGCGATAACCAATGGAAACATTCATTAACATTCCTTCCTCCTCTGGATGAGTAGGACCTTGGTTATCTGTTGGTCCAGGCATCCAGACACTGTCATTAGCACAAACTTCCACCTGGGGGTCTAACCATGTAATAGACCTAAGCAGTGGTGGGAATGAAATGTAGGCCCAATAAGTGTAATTTTGATCTGCATCTCCCTTAATAGGTCTAACTGCTGCCTGACATTTTGTATTTGCATTTTCATAAGGAAGCAGCTGAATGATCACTTTCCTGGCATGAGAATCCAGAATAGCCTTTTGAGCCATATCTTGCAAACGGGCAATAAAATCTGGATAAGGCTCCCTTGGACCCCATCAAACTGAATTAAAAGAAGGATAAGTAGTACCAGGGTCATGAATTTTTTCCTAGGCTCTTAGGCATATAGTTCTGAGCTGATCAACAGCCTCATCACCCATTACCATCTGTTGATTTAGAGTACCCCATGCCTGTCCAATTCCAAGCAATTGATCAGATGTGATATTAATGGGAGGTTGGGTTTGAACATTTCTGCATGCCTGACTTGTTGCTTCATCCATCCACCAGGTTTTAAATTGGAGAAACTGAGAGGGGAACAGGGTGGATAAGGCTAATGACTCCCAATCCATAGGTATTAAACACTGGTTATAAGCCACAGATTGTAACAAGGAATGAACACAAGGAGAATTTGGCCCATATTGTCCAATTGCTTGCTTCAAGTCTTTTAATATTTTAAAAGGAAATGGCTCCCAGTGTGCTTGAGCAAGTTCTCTGGGATCCTCAGCTGGAGAAATAATGACCAGAAACTGCCAAGTCCCACATCCCCCATTTCTTGTTCCTGATGAATGGATGCCTGGATTCTCCCTGCACCATAATTTGTATTTGGACCAGCTCGCAGCATTTCTCTACTATAATTAACAGGTGGACAAGCCTGGATCATTCCCTCACTTTAACTGGCTGTTGGGCAAAGCTGAAGCTTCCCTTTGCCATAGTTAATGGCAGGGCATGCAACAATGGGAACGGCAAGCCACGTCTCAGGCTCCTGTTTCAAAAATTCATAAGGCTGAAGTGGGGTAGCCATTCCGGACCTTCCCCTAAAGGCGCAGTAGGTGGAACTGTTTCTTTTGTAAGTTTTTGGAGGTTAGCATATATTCCTTCCTGTTTCTCCCCCTTTTTAAAACTAGACTGTGATGGTTGACTTTGCTGATCATCAGACTCCTGATTATTAAACTTTTCTATGTCATCCTGAAACTCCTCCTCTTCTTCCTCAGTGTGGAAGGGCCCCAGTGCTGTTTTAATTGCTGACCACACAGACCAAGCGGAGAAGGAAATATCATGGCCCTCTTGTGCTCATTTTAAGTCTGATACGACCTTGTCCCAATCTTTTACATTCATGGTTCCATATTCCAGGAACCAAGGAGAATACTTTTCTACGAGATTGAACAAAGATGTGAGATTTTGCGTACTCACAATTAACCCCCTACAGTGCTATAACTGCTGCACCAGGCTTAAGTAATTAGTAAACTCACTTTCAGCCTGACCCATATTTTCCTGAGGTTAACCTGGAATTCTCCGAGTGCTCTAATTACCCATAGAGCCTGAAGTGAAAACGTACTCTGGCATCCTTTGTCAGTCATCCTCCACTTTCCATGCTCTGGCGTTTCTTCACTGGATTATTTGTAGAGATTGTGGGAAGCCCCACGTTGGGCGCCACAAGTTGGGAAACCAGCCCCACACCACCCAGCGGGTACCCTGAGTCTGGCAGATACAAATGAGTTAGAAAGAGACAGAATAAGCATTTAAAAGGTGGGTCCAGGGCACCAGAGCGTTGGAGCCTTGCTGAAGGCCCAGAGCTCTCGAGCTCCACCCAATTTATTGGTTTGCAAGTTCTTTGTTCTTAGGGCAGATGGGATGGGGAGGAAGGAGTAGGAAAAGGATTAATCAGTGAAGGAGAACTCGTGAGTCATTTGATAAGATGTATAGCAGTGGTCGTTTCTGTGAATTTTCTTGAGCAAAGGCGTATGTCTAAACTACTTAAGATCTTTAACTTATCAGGACTGAAAGGGTGGGAGTAGGTTTCAGGAGGAGCCAAGATATTTGATTATACTCGACTGCTTCAAGGGAGTGTTATCTCCCTGAGCAACCTGTGGAATGCCACTGAGTGGTTATGTTCTTGGGGCATAAAGACGTGAAGGCAATAAGGAGACTTTTCGCCTCAAAGGCCACCCATGGCTTCCCATGGATGTCTCACACAGGGGAGACCAACTCAACTGGCACCTCAGAAACTCTCTTTCCCACAGATAAAGACACTGAGTTAATTATCACAAGATTGGTAGGCAAAGTTAATGACCTTTTATAACATAGGATTCAACTTTAAGTGAACAAACACAGGTTTCCAAAATAAAAGTATGTAAGAGTTATTTAAAGTTACAAGTGACTATTCTGTGGCATTGTAAACAGCATTTTCACTATTTTATGAAAGTACTTTGACTTTCTTAGCAAATAAACAGGCAAATATTAAATTTTGTGATAAAAATACAGATTAAAATAGATGTAACCTAAATTTTTTTCTGGCATACCTAGATATCCAATAGAATTTTCCTTATGTATGTAGTGCAATATGTAGTGTAATGGTGAGCTAAAGGATCTGTTCAAAAACAACTATGGCAATAATTTCTCATTCTTTCAAGATTTGTCAGTAAATTTCTAACTAAGGCTTGCAGAATTTAGCATCCAAAATATTTTTGCATTCACGGTTGAAAAGAACCAATATATGGTTTATACTTTGTATATCCACATGACAAAGAAGTAAACACAGTTGGATCTAGTTTGGAGCATGTAGGATACACATCTGAAGTCTGAATATTAGGATTTTCAAATACTATTTTTACTATCTTTATGTCCAGAGATATACTTACTAGGTTTAATATAGCCAAGAAATTTAAAGTAAGTTAAAATTTATTTTCAAATTAAAAATAAGGCTTAAATGATATATCCCTTACAAATAGATATTAGAAATACAAAAATACTAAGGAACATTCTTATAATTCTGTTAGAATTTTCACTTATTTCTTTATACACAGTGAGGTCTCTTCATAACAACTACTTTATAGTTGTTCCTTAGAAACAACACCAGAAAGAAATTACAGATTACTTTTGTGCTCCAACTCAATGTTGAACACTTTGCTAAGTCTGTGAAGTCTGGCTGAAAATTGCAGCTTTCATGCATCATAGCTTTTATACAATATTAGAACAGAATTGACCCTTCTGAAGTCAACCTCTTCTTTGAGAGTTTTTATTTAAATTAAACACTCTGCTGTGGGAAGTCCAATATTTTTGCAGTTTACAGATTTTATATTCAACTTGTCATATCTGACTCCAAAGACACAGTCCTGCTGACATATCAACTTAACCTCTGATGCTTGGTCTCTTCCCCATGCTTCATGGTAATTTCAATGCGGGAGTCAGACTTTTTAAATATTCCCTAAATACTATTTCCATAAGCATCTGTATGTAGATTTGTAAAAACTACATCTTAAGAATACTACACCAAAATGTAAGTTCGGATAATAACACTTAAAGATGAAAATGTTAAAGACATAGTTGAAGACTCTAGTAGAAACCTTCATAATTTGATACAAAGCAACTATTAAATCTTGATTTTAAATAACAAGTTTTTTAACAAACTCATTACACAGTGAAATTAAAAGTGTATAACTAAAGCCAGCTCTGAAATCAATAGCATTTGTTATCATTAGAAAGTTATATTTTAGGCCAGGCGCGGTGGCTCAAGCCTGTAATCCCAGCACTTTGGGAGGCCGAGACGGGCGGATCACGAGGTCAGGAGATCGAGACCATCCTGGCTAACACGGTGAAACCCTGTCTCTACTGAAAATACAAAATTAGCTGGGCGTGGTGGCGCGCCTGTAGTCTCAGCTACTGGGAGGCCTGAGGCATGGAGAATGGCGTGAACCCGGGAGGACGGAGCTTTGCAGGAGGCTGAGATCTGGCACTGCACTCCAGTCCGGGCCGACAGAGCGAGACTCCACCTCAGAAAAAAAAAAAAAAAAAAAAAGAAAGTTATATTTTAAATTTAAATCATTTCTTTTGAATTTTTTAAAATATGGATAAATATGAAAAAAGTTTGTCTCCTTTGTTTTTTTACATATATTTTCATGTAGATCATTTACAATATTCAAGTGATTCACAGAACTTTCCACATCTTAGTCCAATAGTTCACTCTTACACAGCTGAGAGTCATCTAGGCCATTGTGTCCTGATTTGTAGGAATGTAGTATATAAAATTGAATGACATTTAATATTACATGTTTTCTAACTCAGAGAGTAAACATAGGATAAAATAGACTAAAATGCAGAATGCAGACTAACGTGGTAAAGTTTAATACATGTTGTAAATTTTGGAAAACTAGGAACCTATAAATTGGTTAGATATGAACATCATATTGAAATTAATAGGATTTAGAAAAAAAAAGTTTTAACATTTATTTTAAGTTCAAGGGTACATGTCCAGGATGTCCAGGTTTGTTACATAGGTAAATGTGCGTTAAGGGGATTTGTTGCATAGAGTTTTTTCATCACCCAGGTATTAAGCCTAGTATCCATTTTTTATTTTCTTGATCCTCTCCCTCCTCTCATGCCCAGTGTGCATTGTTCCCCTGTATGTGTCCATGTGTTCTCATCATTTAGTTACTTCTCACTTATAAGTAAGAACATGTGGTACTTGGTTTTCTGTTTCTGCATTAGTTTGCTAAGAATATTGACCTCCAGTTCCATCCATGTCCCTGCAAAGGATATGATCTCATTCTTTTTATGGCCACATAGTATTCCATGGTGTATATGTACCACATTTTCTTTATCCAGTCTATCATTGATGGGCATTTGAGTTGATTCCATGTCTTTGCTATTGTGAATAGTGCTGCAGTGAGCATATGTGTGCATGTGTCTTTATAATAGAATGATTTATATTCCTTTGGGTGTATACCCAGTAATGGGATTGCTGGGTTGAATGGTATTTCTCCCTTTAGGTCTTTGAGGAATCACCACTCTATCTTTCCATAATGGTTGAACTAATTTACACTCCCATCAACAGTGTAAAAGTCTTCCTTTTCTTCCACAACCTCACCAGCATTTATTGTTTTTTTGACTTTTTAATAATAGCTGCAGTTTACTCTGAAGTGAACACCAAGAAATAAGTATTCATACAATTACAGCTGAACTGGGTGGGGAGCAGCTAATGGAACTATTGGAGGGTAACGGAACTATTGGAGGGCTCCCCAAATCCAATAGTCTGGTTTGCAGACATGACATACCCAAGGGGACCCCAATCAAGTAAGGTACCATTATCAAACAGAGGTCTTTGATGTGGTGCAGGTTGTCTGCATGGGGACCAGTGGACAGAGTCAAACATATTGCCAGTCCCTTCTTGGACAGCATATAGGAAGATTGTTTCATTAGAAATCTCAGTAAGATTAATAGTAACAGCAGAAATAAAAGTCAAGTTTGCGGGCTTAGCATCCCTTTTAGGCTGATAGTAAAGATACTCCTGAAGAATGAGAGTAATGCATGTATCTTGGGCCATTGTGGAAAAACAGAGAGGGGTGTTGCTAGACAATAAAGTTAAGGAGTCATTAAGTTTGATCCATCCCAAATTTTCAGTGAGGGGGTAAGACAGGGGCATCCATCGATCTCCCGCCCAAGAAGTATCATTAGATGACAAAGGTAGGTCAGCATCCTACCATGTAATAACATCGAAAACAGGGGGATTCAGAACATGACTCCAATAAGCATGTTCTTGAGCTGAGCCCACCTGGCAAAGAACAAGAATTACCAGCCATGTCTGTCTTACTTTCTCAGAAGCTTACCCCATTACTGCCAGATACATAAGAAACTGGTTCTCTGCAGTTACAGGGGCCCCCATGGCTGCAAGCTGGATAGTTGCCTGCTGATCCAATTTCTTTAGCTGTCCTCAGGTAATGTCAGGTGCCTTCCAACTCATCATGATCATTTTTGGTCGATTCTCCAATGACAGCTCCTTCATGATCAGGAGGGGGCTGTTTGGTGGTCTCCAACTGATAATATGGTTTCACTCCTTTTATGAGGATTCACTCTACTCCTGTAGTTTCTGAAACACAAACCGCACCTTGACTCCATTGCAATGCTTCATAGGTTTCTCCCAATTCCCTGTACAAATGTCTCAAATTAACACCTTTCTTTTTGTGACGTCAACTGGTTTCATCCTATGATCAATAGCTGTCCAGGCATCTTGTCCGAGATTCAAAAAATTGAGAGTAAATAATACCATTGCTATCTGTTCTCGAGGTGAGAGCCCCATATTCCCCCTTTTTTGTTTATTAAGATATACTTTAAAAGTTCAATGAACTCGTTCAACAGTGGTCTGACCAGTTGAGTTATAAGGAATACCAGTTTTGTGTTGTATGTGCCAAAGTTGCGATGTATATCCAAATCGAGTGCTAAGATAGCAAAGACCATTATCAGTTTTTATAGTTTGTGGAAGACCTAAGGTCATAATAGTTCAAAAATATGAGCAATTGCATCTTTAGTTTTTTTCTCCAGTTTGGGGAGTAGCATGTGTCAGGCTCATATAAGTGTCCATGGTAACATGGAGAAATTTGAAGTGTCCAAAGGGTGGATGCTGAGTAACATCAGTTTGCCAGATAGCATTAGGCACCATACCTCATGGGTTGGCACCAAGTCCCAATGAAAAAGAGGAGAGAAAATGCTGTTGGCAATAAGGACAAGTTTTAATAATCATGCAAGCTTGAGCAAGTGTCAAAAAAACTGTTGTTTAAGACTGTGTACATTCTGACGAAAAAAGAAATGATCAGCTTGAGCTCACAAAAATGCAGAAGAGTCTGCAAACCACATCTGTGGTCGTGCCAGAGCATCAGCTCAAGAGTTCTCTCCTGATAAGGGACTAGGTAGCCCAGAATGAGAGTGAATATGTGTGATGTAAAAAGGGTGATGATGGGCAAAGAGGAGCATCTACACTTTGAGAAACAGGGTTAGTAGGGGTTCATTAGTAATGCCTTTCAGATGTGTGAGATCTAAATGAATAACACTGTACACTGCATAAGCAGAATCACTATATTGATGTCTTGGTGAGGAAAAGTTTGTAAGACCAATATTAGGGAACCTAACTTTGCCTGTTGTGTAGCTGTGAAATCCCAGCTGTGGATTTTTTTTCTGCCAGTTTGCATGGCATCTTGCAACACTATGGTTGCCTTTTCCATTTTTCCTGAAGCATCTGTGAAGACAGTAGTAGCATGAAGCAGGGCTCAGAGACAACAATAAATACAATTTAACAGGCACAATTTGTATAAAGTTCAGGAGCTTAGAGGCTGGTAAATGGAAACTGATATTTCCAATAAAGTCAGCCATTGCAACTTGGCAATCAAGATCACAAGTTAAGAGAGTATGAACTTGTTCCTTCCTTAAAGGTAGGAAAAGAGTAATCGGGTCATATCCTGATAATTGGATGCAACTTCGGTGTCCCTTTATGAGAAGAGAAGCTATTAAATCTGTAATCTTTTGCATATGTTTATAAGGGTTATGAGACAGGTAAAGCCATTCCAAAGGAGAGACAAAGGAGAGACATCTGTTCCAACTTGCCCAAGCATCCCTGTAGGACTGTGAGGGGTATTAAAGATAGAAAGATCTATAGGTCTGTCAGAATCTAAATGTGAGATGCATTGTTGGGCCAAAGCTTGCTCCACAGTGTTAAGCTCTGCCTGTGCTAGCGGAGAGAGGTCTCACAGCGAATTTAAAGCAGGGCCACCTTTCAAGGTGTCAAAAGATTAGTCAAAGAATTTGTGGGAATGCCTAAATAAGGGTATATCCAATTAATCTGTCCTAGGACTTGCTCTGATGTATTAAGGCTTAAGTGCTGTGGGAGAATTATTTTTGTAAGCTGCAGCCTCAGAGTAGTAGACAAAATAAGACTTCCTAAATAGAGCCACGGAGTCATCAGCTGAATCTTTTCTTGTGCAATAACGAGACTATACTGTGACATATGCTGTACTACCATTGCATAAAGTTGATGCAGTAATGACTATCGCTGAGCAGCTATCAAAATATCATCCATATAGTGGAAGATTTTTGCCTGGGGGAAGGATTGACGCATAAGAAGTAAAGCTTCATGTACGTAAAGCTAACATATAGTAGGGCTATTCATCATCCTTTGGGGTAGAACTGACCACTGATAGCATTGAACTGGCTGTTAATTATTATAAGTGGGAATGGTAAAAGCAAATTTTTCTCAATCCTCAGGATGCAAGGGTATGGTGAAAAAAAAAATCCTTTATATCAATGACAATAGGAGGCCAGTCTTTGGGGATCATAACTGGAGAAGGCAATCCTGGTTGCAAAGGTCCCATAGGAAACATCACAGCATTAATAGCATGGAGGTCATACAATAACCTCCATTTTCCTGACCTTTTGGAATAGTAAAATAGGAGTGTTCTAGGGACTGGTAGTAGGCTCAATGTGGCCAGCATCTGGTTGTTCTTGTACTAGACATTGAATATGCTCCAGTTTTGCCTTCTTAATGGGCCATTGCTCCACCCATACCGGACTGGTAGTTTTCCACTTGATTCTGATAATTTTCAAAGGAGCAGGGGCCCCTACTAAAAGGGTGGTGGAACAGAGAGGTTTAAGTCCCACTTTGCTAGGGCATCTTGTCCCCACAGAGATAACAGAATTTCTAAGATAAAAGGCTGAAGATGGGCAACCTTGCCTTCCCTACCCAAAAGTGGATGGATATGCCTACCTTTAAACTGCTGTTGATACCTTCCAACACCCATGATAGAACATAAGGCAAGAGAGGAAGACCAAATCTGAAGGCCACTGTTTTTTAGCTATAATAGTTTGATTGGCCCTGTGTCAATAATTCCCATAAAAATAACTCCATTAATTGTTACTTCCAAGTATGGACTATAAGATGACACTAAACTACTCCAAAAAACTTTCATGCCTGAATGGCCAAATCCTGAAGCCCCGCGGGTCTCTGTCGAGCATTACCTTGAAGAGCAGGAATAAGAATAATCCAAGCAAGGTGAGTTCCTTTAGAGATGGCGTGGACCCCTGACACCTGTGCCATAAGTTTTATTTCTCCTAAATAATCTGAATCTATAACTCCAGGGAAAATTTGAATTCCTTTAAGTGTACTAGAAGACCTTCCAATAATCAATCCAAATGTCCCTCTGGATAATGGGCCATAGATCCCAATTGAAACCATCTGGACCCCGTCTTGCTCTTAAAGCACCATGTTCGTTATGACTGCGAGGTCCAGTTCTGCACTGCCAGAGGTGGTGGAAGAGAGGTCATGGATGCTATTTCCGGTCCTGACTCGGAAGGGAAAGCCATTCCCAAGTTTGGAGATTGGTGTTCCTCCATGGACTTTCCTGGCTGCTGAAGGTCTCACCCCTTTTCTCGTTTCCTGATAATGGGTTTCCATCCTTATCAAATTTTGATTTGTTAGCCCAGTGCTTACATTTACCACATCACGGGCATTCTTTAGAGGGTATTTTAGGGGCCTTTGATTTCTTTGGGACTCCCTTTTGTCGGCATTCTTTGACCATATGCCTAGTTCGACCACAATTATAACATGTGGCCCTGGTCATCATTGCAGGAAAAGTCTGAGCCAGATGAGTCGTAGTGCCTACATCCTGGCACACTTTAATAAACACACCGATTTCAGTGGCAGTGGCTCGGACTGGGGTTGTTGCTGCCTGACAATCCTTATTTGCATTTTCAAAAGTCAATTGCAACATAAGAAGTTTGATGGCTTCAGGATGGGGTACCTGTCTTTCAATTGCAGCCAGCAATTGGTTGATAAATTCAATGTATGTTTTTGTGGGACCCCGTCTACCCATCACAGAGGAACCATGGGATTGTCCCATGGGTATTCTCTTCCATGCCTATATCACCAGCTGCGAGCATTGAGGAAATAGACAGTCGTTCACCTCAGCCTGAGCTAAAGCAAAAGGCCCTGTTCCCAATAGCATATCAAGCTGTACTGGGATATTATTATCCAAATTTTGCAAAGATTGCTGCATGGCTAGATCACTATACTCACTCCACCACACAGTATATTCGGCAGCTGAGACCAAACCTTTTACCAGCGTTTTCCAATCATGTGGAATCATCTTATAACCATTTCCCAGGGCCTCAACCATCCCAAGTAAAGGATGAATGTATGCCACTTTTGCGGATACTTTTTTTTTTTTTTTTTTTTGAATCCTTAAAGACAGCAACAGGCAAGTTCTCATGCTGTCTCCTGTTATTTTGAACAATGACAGGAAATGAATGCACCAAAAAGCGCCTCAGGATCTCCCCAAGTCCCTCCTGGAGGCACCTCTCTAGTAGGGAAGTTTGTCAAGGGGATGCGGCCACCGGGTCATATAGATGTTCTCTGACTGGAGGTCTTATCTAAGAATCATCTCTTGGATGGCCTCCAAGCTCCTCAAGGGAGATGGGAGATGCTGTTGTCTGAAGGGGCCAATGGATGAAAGTCTTCTTAAGAGTGGAGGCAAAAAGGGCAATGGCTTTTCTATTGGGGGAGGAAAAGGCTCCAGTCCATCCTCATCATCACTAGAAAAAGTCTCTTCTTTATGCCCCACTGAAGGGAATGAAGTCAGGGGAGGAGCCCCTCCCTGTTGTTCCAGTTCCTGTGTTTACTTTCCCTATAAATCTTCTATTCAGACAATTACAGCTGAATGGGATGGGAAGCAGCTCCTCCAAGGGAGTGCTGCCAGCATTGAGAAAATAGATGGCCGTCCACCTGAGCCTGAACTAAAGCATCTAAAAAGATGGATCCAAAAAGATCCCTCTGCCAAGTATTTATTGAGAAGATTTGTTGAACTACAATTTAGGCAAACAAGAAATATCCACCAGGTGACTATTTGTGCTTGGGTCATGAGGCGCAAATGGCCTTGTTTATTACATCTAAAAGCACTCAAACCCCTTCTTAGGTGCTGTGTTCAGCACTCCTTATCACACATCCTGTTCCTTGTCCTGTTTTGAGAGTCAAGGAGTTACAGTCTCATGCACGAACAACATGCCCACAGTACCTCAGCATTTTTCCATGCCTCGACCTCAAATGCCTTGCACATAAGCTTGAATGTGTTGTCCTATACCCCTCACAAATAACCACTCTGATTAGTGTGAGATGGTATCTCATTTGTGGTTTTGATTTGCATTTCTCTAATAATCAGTGACGTTGGGCTTTTTTAATGTGATTTTTGGCCAAAAGTATGAGAAGTGTCTTTTCTTTTGAGAAGTGTCTGTTCATGTCTGTTGCCCACTTTTAATGAGATTGTTTTTCTCTTGTAAATTTGTTTAACTTTCTTATAGACCTGGGTATTAGACCTTTGTCAGATTAGATCCCATTTGTCAATTTTTGCTTTGGTTACAATTGCTTTTGGTATCTTCATCATCACATCTTTGACAGTGCCTATGTCCTAAATGCTATTGCCTAGGTTTTCATCTAGGGTTTTTATAGTTTTGGGTTTTACAATTTTTAATCCATCTTGAGTTGATTTTTAGAAAAGCTAATAAAAAAGGTTGAGTCTAATAAGGTTTCATGTTACTTTCTTTATGAAATGTTGAATTCACGTTTATTTTCTTTTATCTGACTTGTCTTTACATTTTCTCAATCCCTCATCCTCTTTACCATTTCTCAATTTCTCAAGACAAAAATTCGAATTGGCTGTTTGCTTAACATCAGCCTTCAATGTTACTTTGTACTGATATTAATAAGCATTGTCTGAAATTTCAGAAGGTAATAAAGTCAGCAACCACTCCTGGAAATATTATCTGGTTGGCTGTGTTTTACAACAAAGGTGGTTAGTTGGATATTCAGTAAATTAAAGGGAATTGATACAATAAAAATAAACAGCAAAAACAAAACCAGTGACAGAAATCTCAAATTTAAAAAGCCCATTCTCAGCCAGACACAGTGGCTTATACCTGTAGTCCCAGAACTTTGGGAGGACATGGCAAGAGGATCACTTGAGTCCAGGAGTTCAAGACTAGCTTGGGCAACATAGTGAGACCCTGCCTCTACAGAAATAAAAAGAAAGAACTGGGTATGGTGACACACACCTGTAGTCCCAGCTAGTTGGCTGAGGTGGGAGGATCACTTGAGCCTAGGAGGCTGAGGCTGCAGTGAGCCATGATGGCACCATTGCACTCTAGCCTGGGCTACAAAGCAAGATCCTACTTTTTTTTTTTTTAAGTCCATTCTACAGATTTATTAAAAAGACAAAAGAGAGCAAGTAAAGATGTAGAGAAAAGGGAGTCTTTGTATAATGTTGGTGGGAATGTAAATTAGTACAGCCATGTAAAAAATAGTATGGCAACTCTTCAAAAAATTAAAAATAGAACTACTACTACAATATGATCCAGAGGGTATGAAATAGATATGTCAAAGAGATATTTGCATCCCCACGTTCATTGCAGCAATATTCAAAATAGCCAAGAAATGGAAACAACCCAAATGTCCGACAACAGATGAATGAATTTTTAAAATGTTGCATATATACACAATGGAATATGATTAAGCCTTAAAAAATAGGAAATTCTGTCATTTATGACAGCATGGATGAATGAAGAGGACATTATGTTAAGTGAAATAAGCCAGGCACCAAAACACAAATACCTAATGATTTTACATATTTGGAGTGTAAACATGTTGAACTCAGTGAAATAGTAAAATTGTGGTCACCAAAGGCTGAAGGACAAGGGGGAAACAGGGAGATATTGGTCAAAGGACAACATTTAAATTAGGATGAATAAGTCCAAGAGAGCTGTTGTATATCATACTGACTACAGGTCATAATAATATATTGTATATTTGAAAATTGCTGAAACAGTAGATTTTAAATGTTCTCACTGCAAAAAAAATGATAGTTATGGAGGTAAGGTATATGTTAAATAGCTTGATTTACTCATTCTACAATGTATACGTATTTCAAAATATCATGTTGTACACTATAAATATGTATAATTTTTACTTGTCAATTTAAATAAACAAATATTTTAATTCTAATAAGTACATGCATTTCTGATAAAATAATAATATAATCATAACTGACTCTAGTCACTTATAACAATGGAAAGCAAGGTCAATTTCAAAGGGCTGGATGAGGAAAAAAAGTGATTTGCATGGAGAAGTAGGGAATGGTGGCTAGGCCTTTGGTCTCTAGAGCAGAGTTTGGCAAACTACAGTCCGTAGACCAGCTGTCTGTTTTAATAAATAAAATGTTATTGGAACACTGTCATCCACATTAATTTATTAATGCTGTTTTTGCACTGCAATGGCAAAGCTGAGTATTTACAACAGAGATTGCATGGCCTATAATGCCTAAAATATTCACAATATAAATAGAAGAAAAAGAACAAAACAACTAAATAACTATACAACTAGTTAAAGCTAAAACTCAGTAAACAAATTTAAATGGACTACTAAAAATATTCAAGCAATCCAAAAGAAAGTAGGAAATAGGAAACAGAGAAACGAGAACACAAAAGATATCAAGATAAAACAAATAGTAAAATGTTTGATATGTCTCCAAATCTATCAAAAATTACATTAAATGTAAATAGTTTCAATAGATCACTTAAAAGGCATACTATAAAATCATTACAACAAAAAGAAGCAACTATATGCTGTTTACAAGAAATTCACTTTTTTTTTTTTTTTTTTTT
>NW_016804150.1:296567-307532 GCF_001698545.2 Rhinopithecus bieti
TTTTTTTTGAGACAGAGTTTTGCTCTTGTTGCCCAGGCTGGAGTGCAGTGGCAGGGTCTCAGCTCACTGCAACCTCTGCCTCTTGGGTTCGAGCGATTCTCCTGCCCCAGCCTTCCCAGTAGCTGGGATTACAGGCGTGTGCCATGGGGTTTTCACCATGTTGGTCAGGTTGGTCTCAAACTCTTGACTTCAAGTGATCCACTTGACTCAGCCTCCCAAAGTGCTGGGATTACAGGCGTGAGCCACTGCAACCAGCCAGAAATTCACTTTAAATATGATGATTTGTAGTTTAAAAGCAAAAGGGTAGAGAAATATAAATCATGAAAACACTAATCTTAAGAAACTTTGAGTGCTGTATCAACAGCAAATAAAGTAGACTTTACAGCAAGGAAAACTGTGAGAGATTAAGAAAGACCTTACACAATGATTAAAATCATCAATTTACCAAGAAGTGATATCAATTAGATTATGTACCAAACAACAGAGCTCCAAAACTGCATGATGGAAATACCAACAGAACTGAAAGGATAAATGGAGAAATTAAAAATTAGAGTTGGAGATTTAAACTATCGTCTCTGGGTAATGAATAGAACAAATATATAACTATTATGTATCCATAAAAATTAAAAATTAAATTAAAATTAGAATAAATAGACAAAGCAATAATCAAAATGTTTTAAAATTAAACAACACTATCCA
The DNA here is from genome assembly GCF_001698545.2 of Rhinopithecus bieti. Taxonomy (NCBI): domain Eukaryota; kingdom Metazoa; phylum Chordata; class Mammalia; order Primates; family Cercopithecidae; genus Rhinopithecus; species Rhinopithecus bieti. Next base: position 297,267 of record NW_016804150.1, read on the forward strand.
TCAACTGGAACGAATTGGCATTTATAGACACTCTACTCAACAGTAGAAGAGATGCAAATAATTTTCAAGGGCACATGGAAAATTCAACAAAATAAGCCATAATGCTAAAACAAATTAAAATAATTTTAAAAATTCAATGCATTATCTACACATAGTGGGATTAAATAGAAATCATTTAAAAAGATGTATGGAAAATCCCCCCAACACACATACATACCCAGGCATAGTTGGAAATCAAACATGTTTCTGAATAGCCCATAGGGCAAAAGCAAACTGAAACCACACTGAGATATCACTTCACACCATTAGACACCTCTTAGAATGGCTGAAATAAAAACATATTGACAGTACCGAGGATTGGTAAAAATACAGAGCCATTTGAAGTCTTACATTTTGCTGTTGTGAATGCAAAATGTGACATCTACTCAGAAAAATAGTTTAGAGGTCTCTTATAATGTTGAATATACGCTTGACTGCTTGACCTAGCAATGCTGCTCCTAAGTACTCATTCTAGATAAATGAAAACTTATGTTTAAACAAAACCCTGTGCATGAATGTTTATAGTAGTTTTATTCATAATTGCCCCAAACTGGAAACAACTCTAACCCCATGCAATAGTTGAAAAGATCATCTCTGGCATATCCATACAGTGAAAAACCAGTCAGCACTCTAAAAACAAAAAACAAACAAACAAAAAAACCCAAACTATTGATACCCTCAACGACATGAACAAATCTCAGAGGTGTTATGCAGAGGGAAAGAAGCTAGTCTCAAAAGGTTTCATTCTCTATTAATTCATTTATATGACAGAAAACGCAAGTCTACAAAGACAGAGAACATATCAGTGGTTGCCAGAGAATAAGGGTGGCAGAGAAGAAAGAGTATGACTATAAAGGGACGGTATAAGGAATATTTTGTGATGATGGAAATGTTCTGTATCTTGATTATTATGGTGGTGACATGAATCTACGCCTGTACTAAAAATTAAAACACTACACCAAAAAACAAATTGTTTTATTGCATATAAATTTTTAAAAATTATGGTGGCAAAACAAAATACCAGTTTGTGATTTCTTTTTTTTTCTTTTCTTTTTTTTTTTTTGAGACGGAGTCTCGCTCTGTCACCCAGGCTGGAGTGCAGTGGCGCTATCTCGGTTCACTGCAAGCTCCGCCTCCCGGGTTCATGCCATTCTCCTGCCTCAGCCTCCCGAGTTGCTGGGACTACAGGCACCCGCCACCATGCCCGGCTAATTTTTTGTATTTTTAGTAGAGATGGGATTTCTTCGTGTTAGCCAGGATGGTCTCAATCTCCTGACCTCGTGATCTGCTCACCTCGGCCTCCCAAAGTGCTGGGATTACAGGCGTGAGCCACTGCACTGGCCTGATTTCTTAATTTAGCTTACTTGCTTTATTAATTAGAATAGACAAAAAACTAGAAGCAGGCAGAGACTAGGTCAAAGATGAACTTACTGTATCTTCAGGCAGCATAAGAGACCTAAATGGTTGACCCTTTTACAAAATATTGGAAGTAAGTGTGCATTTTTAAATGGTTGTAATATAACTAATAATGAGCCAAAACCATATAAATGACTTCTACTTGATACAGTTCTTCTCTTTAATGGTCACATCTGGAGTCTCTTGGTGCATATGCTTTTCCACTGTAATTCAAGTATTCCATTACAAAAATTTTTAGTAAAATGTTTTTTATAAATATGGTTTCTTCCATAGTAGTTTGGACTTGACTGTTTTAAAGTATATATGCCAAGAGGTGCAATATTAATAACCTTAGTCCTTCTGAATACCAGTACTTCTAGTCCAAGTTCTATCACTAACTGTGTAATCCCTGAGCAAATCAATAAACATCTCTATCTTCATTTTCCTCATTCATAAAACAAGAGTTTTACGCTAACTCTAGGACACAGTTTATCTGAAAATATCCACATTTTGTGATCCCAGTAGTATTCTGCGGCCTATTTTGGAGGGATAGTTTTGGGTAGTTTTTCTTCTAAGAAGGACATGTTCTTGAAGGCCTACCTCTTCATTGCCTGATTTATTGCCCCATTAGGCAATATAAAGTTAATCTCAAGTACTATTGAACATTGACTGTGTGACAAACTATTAAGATAGGGTGATTATCTACTTATAAAGGATATTTTGATTAAATAATATATTTCTGGACAATGACAGATCCACGTTAGAATTGTAATCCTGTCTCCTCTCAGCGGTATGACTTTTAATAAGCTCATTGGTTTAAATTTCTCCATCTATAAGACTCAGAATAGCCCCTAATGAGGGTGCTGTGAAGAATAAATCAAAGAGTACATTAATATACTTAACAGAATGCCTCGTCCATAATAATTTACTATTATTAGAGTCTTATAAACTCCAACTTCTACTTTTTCTTGATATAAAATAGTTGAGCACTGAACAGTATGTATTTTCAATACACAGTAATGATAAGCACAGCATCAGAGGTTCATCCAAAAGCATACGTACTGCCACCTCTGCACTTGTGGGAGAATGGGGCTAGGAAAAGTGTATTTGTCAGAAATATGCTGAAACTGTGGAAGAAAAAAAAAAAGAAAATAAATCAATTCCTTAAACTGAGAAACTTAAGTCAGTTTCACCTATTCTGTAGCACCAATAATGTCCATGACAATGAACATAAAAATAAAACCAAAGAAGATCTAGGAGCACTTTGAAAAACTAAAAGGTCACTGATACTTTAATTAGGCCATCCTATTCCACTGCAAAACTTTGCATTACTCAGCACACACATTTCATACATAAATCTTCCAGTTTTTAGTTATAATCATTTATGTATTCTTTATTGATAACTGTGATGATTTATAAAGAAGTGCTCTTGTACTAATTTCCTATGGGGCCATTAAAAATAACCATAAACATGGTGGCTTAAAACAACAGAAACTTATTTTCTCACAGTTCTGGAGGACAAAAGTGTATAATTCTGCAGGATCATGTTCTCTCGGAGTGGACTGGGGAGATTCCATTTCTTGCATTGCTCCAATCTCTGCATCTGTCTTCCCATGGCTTTCTCCTCTGTGTGTCTCCCCTCTGTTTGTCTCTTATAAGGACATTTAACATTGGATTTAGGGCCCAAGTGGACAACCCAGGATGATCTTCTTATTTCAAGACTCTTAACATAATTACATCTGTATAGATTATTTTTCCAAATAAGGTAACACTCACAGGCTTCCAAGCTTTAGTACATAGTCATATATTTTTGAGTGTCACAGTTCAGCTCTGATACCCTGAAAAACTACGTGTTTCTGATAGTCTTTCAGCTATAGGGTCTTTCCTTTAATCTCTATTCCTTTGCTTCTCATGTTCTCATCTGACTTCCTCTCTTTTCTTTATCACCACCAATTATCATGCCTGATAGATAATTTAAGTGGATGACTGAGTAGGATTTACCAGTTTTTCAAAAGCTAGGGTAAGCAACTGTAGTCTAAAAAAAAAAAAATGATGGTGAAGACCTTGGTCACTAGTCCAATTATTTCTCTTTTTAATCATCCTACAACTATGAAAAGGTTTATGTTAGAGTGCTCCAGACAATATAGAAGTGAAAGAACTAAGATTTTTCTTGAGTAGTGAAATGACAGATCAACATAAACTGGATCTGAACATACATCACTTCATGAAAAGAGTACTTTGGCCAGGCGCGGTGGCTCACACCTGTAATCCCAGCACTTTGGGAGGCTGAGGCAGGAGGATCACTGGAGCCCAGGAGTTACAGAAAAAGAATAATTTTACAGGGGAGAAACTTGATAAACACTACCTCAGCCAAGGTTAGTGTTAAGGTCAACATCAACAGTGATCAGTCGTGGATACCTTTAATGTGATGTAATGAAAATGGCCCTTTACCTCTGTGGTATTCTTTCCCCGAAGGCATAAGCCATAGGACCAATCATCAAAAAATTCATCAACAAAAACATCAAAGAAATTCCAGTTGAGAGACAGTCTATAAAATACCTGACCTGTATTTCTCAAAAGTTTCATGGTTGTCAAAAACAAGGAAAATCTGAGAAAGTGTCACATGAAATAGAGATTAAAAAAAAGACAGAGTGACTAAATAGTATATGGTTTACTGGATGAAATTCTGGAACAGAGAAAGGACATCAGGTAAAAACTAAATAAATCTTAAAAAAAGTATAGACTTTAGTTAAAAATAATGTATTAATATTTGTTCATTAATTGTAACAAATGTACCACATTAATGGAAGATGTTAGTAATAGGGGAAACAATGGGGGGTATATGGAGTCATTCTGTACTATCTTCCCAAATGTTTTGCAAATTTGAACTGTGCTAAAGGTAAAATTTATCAAAAATATCACCTGCAGGAGATAAGATAGTTTTCATTTATTAGTTTAATAATATTTTTGTATCCTTTCCAAGTGGCAGGAGCCAGGCTAGAGACCAAAGATACAGAGGTAAGGAATAGTCAGGGATCTTACCTTGACAGACCTCAGATCCCTTAGTGAACACAGCCATTAAGCAGGTGACTAAATATAATATAAAGTGCTATGATAGGTAGTGCTATCATATGTTGAACATGGTTATAATCTTAAGGGCTCTTTGCATTGCCTGAGTGAGGAAACTTAGTTCCCCGCCCCTCCCCTCCCCTGCCCTCCTCTCTCAATCTCTCTCATCCTCCCTTCATTTCTCTCCCTTCCCCTTCTCTCAACTACTCCAGCTCACTCTCCTCTCACCTTTTATGATAGACTACCGTTTTATACTTGTTTTCAATCCCTCATTGAATCTACCATAGTACCAGGCCCTAAGCAAGGGTTTATAAGCATTGCAATTATTATATATGATTTCATAAATATTTGTTAAACTAAATTAAGATCCAAAATCCTTAAATGGGTAATTTGAGGAATCTGTGAAGGAGAATTTGAAAGCTAAGAGAGGAAAGAATAGTTTATAGCAGTAACCAATCTGTCTGCAAACCAACGCTAGAAGTAATATGAAGATGATATCTTTTGCCCAACCTACCCATCAAGATGCAAAGCTCATCATTAATACAATTTACATTTATTGAGTAGGAGTTCTGTGCCGGGCATGCTGCATAATGCATTACACACATTATCTTAGCGAATCCACCGAGCAATCCCCTAAGATAGTAACTATTTATTCTCCCAATTTTAGGGGTGAGATAACTGTGGCTTAAAGAGGTTAACTAGTTTTCTCAAGGTCACATAATTAGCAAATGACAGAGCTCAGATTCAAACAAAGCTCAGTAGTTCAACTCCAGATCACACTGTCTGAAAAACAAGAAGGAAATATTGACTTCCTTATTAATAATAGCCTGCTTCATGGTCTAAAGACCAGGAGAATTGACAGATAATTACCTATTTTTTAAACTACTTCTCTTTCTGTTGTCATTGGTTTAAATAATAAATATTCATTCAATTTTTGTAAATAAAATATTTATTTATTGTATAGTTGATCATTGTTCTAGAAATGTCAGTCAATAATTTGTATTTTCTCAAGTTTCTTAATATACTTCAGACCCTTGGGATTAAAACTACTTCTTTTTAAATCCGTATTATAATTATACTATAAAATTATACTATAGTAATTTTTATTTGTAATTATCATTATATATTTTAATAAGACTTCTCAGGATATACTTCAGGAAAAAATAGAATAAAACAAAAATTTAATTGTATGACAAGAAATTGATTGATTTTCTCAAAATATAACTGCTGCTTATAATTATTATGTTATCAAATAATTTTTCACAGGTTAAGAAATGCTAAGACATTGTTTTCAGAATTACATATTTTATTTTCAAAATTGTGGTTAATTTATATAATTGTGCTTAGTCCAGAGGGAATAACAATTTACTTCTTGCAATGATTGATTTTATGTTTCAATTTGGCTGTGCCAAGGGGTGCCCAGATTAAACGTTATTTTTGGTCTGTGAGGATGTTTCCAAATAAGATTAGTATTGAGTAGGTGGAACCAGTAAAGTAGATGGTACTCTTCCGTGTGCCTGGACATACTGCACTTCACTAAGTACCTGAAAATAATGAAAAAAAAAATAAAAATAAAAAAGCAGCAGAAGAAGGAATTCACTGCTTTTCCCTTCTGCCCGATTGTTTGACCTGGAACATCTATACGCACCAGCCTTGGCACTGGAATTCCTAGTTCTCAGGACTTCGGACTTGGACTGAATTATACTGCCAGCTCTCCTGGATCTCCAGGTTGCAGAAGGTAGATTGTAGAATTGCTCAACTTCCATAATTGCCTCTATTAATGAAAGAGTTAGCATGAACCAATTTCTTATAATAAATTTCTTTCAAAATGCATATCCTTTGGTTCTGTTTCTCTGGAGAATTCTGAGTAATACAGTTCTTGTGGAGTAAAAATTTCATAATTCTCATTTGACCTTTATTTAAACTTTAAGAGGATTGCAAATGCTTCATCATATCTTTTATTTAAGACCAAGTGAAATAAGAGAGTTAGAAATAATTAAACTTATTGTGACTAATTGGTATTGAATTCATTTTTTGTTCAAACAATTCTAGTAATGAAAAATCTTCAAGAATACGTATGAAATAATTTGCATTAAGGGATATATACAATGTTAATATAACCTAAATAATATTAGTACCCAGAGCAAGAGAAGAAAAGAAAATGAGGCTTGGTCACCCTCTAGTGGCTTTTCATTAGGAATTAGCTAGGGGAAACTGCAATAGTATGAGAACCACACAAAAAGAAAACAGCTGAAAAATTTCTTTTATTGAAATAGCTATACCTATTGAGGCTTAGTTGGTTACATTTAAACTTCATCACTTTCTAGGATGTAAGTAAACCACTGTAGAAATAGTTAATAACTTTACACTGTTTTGTCAAAAGTTAACTTGTTTTTTCTTTTAAATAAAGGAAAGAAAACATGTTTAATAGCTGCTCATGGAGAAAGGATAATCTTACTCTATACTTATGATTATTAGAGAATGTTCAGGTCATTTTATTTTATTTTTCTGATTTAAAATTAACATATTTAAAATTATGTGTTTATGTTTTAATAATGTAATCAGAGTTCATAGTGTTATTTTCTAGATCTTAAAATAGTGTTTTCATAAATACATAATTGTCAGTGCCATTTTATATACATGTATTTAAATTTCACATTTCCTAAATTTTGTTTGATTCTGATCAGGTATAAAGCATGGCTAAAATAAATTCTTAAAAAATTCTTAAAATTTGGAAATTTAAAGTAAAAACTCTAAATCTGGTTATTGAATCCTGTTTTGGCTGTTTACTAATATGATTTGAAGCAAATAACAATAATATATTTATCTATGCCTGTGTTCTCATCTGCAAGGCAGAAATGTGTATCTTCTGAGAAGCAAATAGTATAATATACCTCTTACCAAGTGAGAAAAGATAATTTTAGGATTTTTCCTGAATGCATTTCTATTCACATTAGCATGAGTTTAGGGTTTTTGTTTTCTTTTCAAATAAAGGAATTTGTTTTGTTCTTTAGAATTATTTAATTTTTTATATTTATTTTTAAATTAGCATTGCTTAACCTATGCTGATAAAGAGTTATGAAATATACATATAAAGTGGACAACTTGTGTTCCGTCTGCCATGATTTACAGTTTCCAAGGTTTGTAAAAATTCTCTGTTGCTCTTAAATATGAGGATTTTGTGTAAAATATAAATTGGTAAAATATAATATTTAAAGGAAGGGTGAAATATTGCAGATGTTTGGAGAGGGCATTAGAAATACTGTAGTTTGTCACTTTTGCCAACAGTTGTTATAAGAGAAGGAAAGTGGGAAAGTCATGTAGACGCCACAGGTAGAACATTATTTTATTCATTATTGTTTAGAACAAGAAAACAGGAACCTGGGACTAAAACGAATCTAGATCAATCTTAGAAGTATATTTCTGTACTTTATCCGTAGTGGTACAGAAACCATTTAAGGAGTGTAATCTTTAAAACTTCTGCAATGACATATGCCTAGTTCTTGAAATTAGGTAAAGAGTAGCAATAATGCCAACAGTTACCAAAATAACAGAACTCTAGGCATTCCCATTTCCCATAATCTGGAGGATACTTTATCTTAAATATCTGTTCATAATCCTAAAGAAAATAATTGAAAATTAAATGCATCACAATTCTCCCCCCGCCCCCCCCAAATCTCCCCTCTGAACGTCTCCAGTTTCTGCCTATGGTTAGTACCACTCTACAGAACTAAAAAGCATAATTAACTTCCATCTATGTTTATTTTTTTCCTTGTGGTGAAATTATTTTGAAAATCAAATTTTGAATCTGTTAAGCCTTTTGATTATATATTCTAAAAGTTCTGGCCGGGCACGGTGGCTCACGCCTGTAATCCCAGCACTCTGGGAGGCTGAGGCTGGAGGATCACGAGGTCAGGAGACCGAGACCATCCTGGCTAACACTGCCAAACCCCGTCTCTACTAAAAAATACAAAAAAAATCGCAGGGCGTGGTGGCGGCACCTGTAGTACCAGCCACTTGGGAAGCTGAGGTAGGAAAATGGCATGAACCCGGGAGACGAAGCTTGCAGTGAGCCCAGATAGCGCCACTGCACTCCAGCCTGGGCGACAGAGCGAGACTCTGTCTAAAAAAAAAAAAAAAAGAAAAAAAGAAAGAAAGAAAGAAAGAAAAAAAAAGGAAGGAAGGAAGGAAGGAAGGAAGGAAGGAAGGAAGGAAGGAAGGAAGGAAGGAAGGAAGAAAGAAGTTCTACTTGATAGATAGAAATTGATAACAAGAAGGCCATTTCTATCTCTGAAAACAGGGGTAGCTGAGCCTATGTGTAAGATTGTTCCTAGAATAATCCAAAAGTGTCCAAGAAAAGCAAATTAATCCAAATTTTTAGGAAACACTGGAACCAGCAGTAATACTTGCATTCAGAGAGGAAAATAGCTTGATACACGGATAGCCAAAGTTCTGTGTTAAAAGTTAAAACATAACAATCCTAATAATACTCTCAGAATTTCATTTTTCCAGCACATGGAAGAAAACCGGTAGTATCTTTTAGAATGACATGAAAGATGTAGAGCTTTTCCTACCTCCTGGAGTTTTTCCGCTCTTAATCATACGTGCCATAAGCATAGCTGTGAGGGTACTTTCAGGAACTTTAATTCTGAAAAATATCAGAAGAATTGTGTGAGTCTGAAAGGTTTGACACTGAAAAGCCTAAGCAAGAGAAAGAAACAAAAAAGTGAGGGTTATGTTGCCATGGAAAGGAAAAGAGAACAGAGTATGCCTTGTAGGAGAGGAGAGTGTGATAAGGGTGATAATGCCAAGTTGTATTCAATTGTGTATCTGTTTATATTTTGTTCTATGATATTCTTAGATAAAAACTAGCCAGTATACTTTGTCATTATGTACAAAATATGAGGATTAATCTAGTTCCCATTGCTTCCTCTACCTTGGTCAAAAATGAGGTCTATGTTAACAACTCATTTTTAAAAACTGCATAGCAAATGTCATGGGTCCATGTGACAGAGATTTATTTATTTAGATTTAGAATAATAGGTAGTGAAGATGCCCTCATTTGTGTGTTTAATGTACAGTTATTGCATGTGAACAACCTTTGCAGTATCCAGTCCCCCATTTCTTCCTGTTCATGTTACAGAACAATGTCTTCATGTTCTTTATTGCCAAATGTGTCATGCTTGATTAAAATCATACCTCCCATCACAATAAAAAGGTAGCTGTTACTACAATGCCATGCCTCTTTGAAAACTGTTTCAATTTTCAAACAATTTAAAAAAGAACTTATCACCACTATGCTTCTCAAATACGATTTAAAAAATCTGGCAATGTGTTTATTCATAATGCTACATCATTTATCATTCTACCCATGAATGAATATTGGCTTCCAACATCTCTCTCAAAGTTTGTCACTATGCTTCATTGATCATGCTACAAATTCAAGACTAACTCAAAATACGCAAAAAGTGTTAACCATATCCACTTTCTGTTCATGTTAAATTAACTGTTTTTAATTTTATAGAATATATTTGTGCTCTTTAGGCAGAAATAGCTGTGTCCCTAAAATACAATCTCCTTCTGGGTTTATCACTCATTAGTGGTGAATACAGGCCAGGGATCATGTTTAGATTCTCATTTACACAAACAAAAATGCTCAGCCTTCCTCTGTCAAATCTTTTTTTTTTTTTTTTTTTTTTTTTTTTTTTTTTTTTTTGGAGAGGGTTTTCTCTTTTTCGCCCCGGCGGGGGGGGGGGGGGGGGG
>NW_016804150.1:310999-395068 GCF_001698545.2 Rhinopithecus bieti
TCTCCTGGTGTGCCCGTTTGCTTAAAGCGCAGTATTGGGGTGGGAGTTACCCGATTTTCCAGGTGTTGTGTGTCTCGGTTCCCCTGGCTAGGAAAAGGGATTCCCTTCCCCCTTGTGCTTCCCAGGTGAGGTGATGCCTCACCCTGCTTCAGCTCTCGCTGGTCGGGCTGCAGCTACTGACCAGCACCGATTGTCCAGCACTCCCTAATGAGATGACCCCAGTACCTCAGTTGAAAATGCAGAAATCACCGGTATTCTGTGTCACTCGTGCTGGGAGTTGGAGACTGGAGCTGTTCCTATTCGGCCATCTTGCTCCGCCCCTCCATTTCCCTCTGTCATATCTTAAAAATAAACATGATGTTACAAATTGGCCAGAGAACAGAGAGGACATCAAAACTGGTAAAAAACTTTCTTACTTCAGCACACATGTTATACCCAACAAAACAGATATAAAGCTGAATATTAGAACTTTTGAAGTGACAGGAATTAAAATAACTAAATCCTGTTAGCTTCTTACAAGAGGGCTCCTATTATAGTCTTATTTAATAAAATTGGAACAATGAATATTAAATGTATCGTGTGTGTGTGTGTGTGTATATGTCAAAGAGTACGTTAAGAGATGATTTTTGCAGCAGAAGGAAAATAGAATTTGATGTTACAATAGCTGCCCTCAAAGAAACTTATAATTTGGAAGATGAATGTATACACCAGTAAAAAAAGCAATACACACAGACTGACAGTGGGAAGTACAGAGGTCTGAATATGCTTTAGGTTGTTAAAGCAAGACACATCTACTACAACTATCTGAATCTTTTATGAATTAGAGAGAGATTACAATTGGATTTCATAATAGTATCCTACTGCAAAAATTATCGTTTTATTGTAGCATATTTGAGTGTCCTCCTCTGTCCTTTGTTATAGGACCAGGGCCTGTTCTGGAGGCATGGAGTTCGAATTGATTTGGAGAGATGATGGTAACAGTAGCTTCTAAATATAAACCTGATGCTTATACAACCATTATGCCAAGAGTAAAAGTAGCTGTTCAATTCCTTTCTGTGGAGCATGGAAGATTCTTTCTATTTGCATATGGTATGGGTCATTCATAATCAAATTTGAATATGTAATAAGCCGTTCATAGTTGATAGCTTTGGGAAAATGAATTAATTTCTTTACATCTGTGTATCCTCTCATATAAAAGGGGATACAAGCATTCAACATCCAAGGCTGCTATGAGGACCAGGTGCAAAGAAGACCTTTAATCACACATTGACCCCTCCCCTGCTTCCTGACTTTCTAAATTATTAGTTTGTAACACAATTATTCTCTTAAGGTTGTCCTTGATATTTCGTTTTAGACTAATTTTATCTGCACAATTTTAGGGACTGAAAAGGAGAATATACAACATAGTTTGTCCAGAAACACTTAGTAGATGACTCTTCTTATAGTCAAATTTTGTAGTCCATAAAACATGTGAAATATTTAGTCTATGACAATTTCAGAGCAATGTGACAGACTAGATTCAACCATAATTGGAATCAAAATAATTACCACAGAGATGTATTATTTTTTCCCATATCCTCAGAACAGTAAATCGTTTAAGGCAACTGTAGACACTAGTTTATTTCTTGTGGGGGAATGTTCTCTGTGGCACCTGTAATACAATCTTCCTTACTAAACTCCACTTATTTTCAATGATTTTTTTTTTTATGAAACGAATATGACATTCTCAACTAAAGTTAGGAAAGTATAATAATTATGTTTCTCTTTAAATTAAGCTGTTTCCATCCCAAAAGCAAATACACAGTCCTAACAGGGAACCTGGGACATAAAGGGGCCATTTAGTGTCTTGTTTAACAGACAAAGACAACTGTAGGGCAGCCAGAGGACAGATTTAAATCCTGTTAAGAATAGCAGGAAATATTTTAGTTCACAGCAGTATGACACCACTTGTGGTTTCCTTAGGCATACAAGACAAGTCAACTCAAGCCTGTGGATTTTTTGGGTGAATGGAAATAACTCCCTTCTGTGCTTGTTTTTCACTGGAATGCTGACATGTGCAACGCTTGAAAATTCATATCAGCCAGAGTTTACCCTGGCACTTGAAAAGAAGAAACTATTTTAGTAGTACCGCGGTGTTCACTTTCAAGTGAGCAAAAGTGTAGTATGGTAGATGTAGAGAAGAAAACTCATGATTACTTGTTATTTTTCTTAAACTCAGCAGAAATAGTAGAACAATCAAGAAATACTATCCCTTCTATTAAAACACTAGAATATAGACAACTTATGAATTTCAGATTAAAATTCTTCATACAGGTCCATAGTTCTCCACAAATGTGAACCTTTCCAAGTCTGTGACTGTGGAAATAGTTTGGTCATTCAAGGACTGTGGCTGTGAGCTATATGTATGTTGTCTGCCTGAGCAGAAATGCTGCCCAGTGAAACATCAAGTGGAATATGGAGGTATAATTGGTAGTAAAGATAACAGTTTGCTGAGTGCCTAAGATGTGTCCAGCAACTTAAATTCAGTTTGGTTAGGGTTAACATTAATAGTAGTCGCTAGTTATAACATTGTACTGTGGAACCCTATTAGGGAAAGAAGTTGTTTTTATGTTGGAGTCAGTGAGGTGCTGCTTGTCAAAGAGGTCCCTTGAGTTCCATAATTTTCTTTAGTTATGGATGAATCCCTGATTTGTTAGTTTTGTATTATTCAAAATTTATGTCTCACATATCTCTCAGTCTGGATTTTCTAGGAAGCACATACCATATTTAATGTCTTTAAAAGATGCATTCTTTCTGACCTTACATTAACTTTAGGATACATTTTTTCTATAGGCCAGGGACATTGCTCAATATTTTCAAGTATGACTTTCAGTAAAAATGCAGAAACGTTTTATAGTGCATGATTTTATACTTTCACCAATGCTGAGAGTTGAAAGACAATCTTAACACCGAGAAGGCATTTTTGAAATGGGAGATTGTAATAATGTGGTTCAAGTGTATTGCATACTGAGCATTTAATCTCACCAAGAGCCGAAGATTTTAGGTCACAAGGAGGTACTATTTTAGTGAGTTCATAAAGCTGCATCTCTTATACAACTTGTTTTTCCAAGGAAGACTTTATCAAATGCTGAATCACAATGTATTCTTATTTATACTTCCTGAAATGCAAAATATCAATATTCTTTAGAGTTTTAAATGGTACTTATAGTTATCTAAAACCAGGACTCCTGGAAGCAAAGTCTGGACATTGGCTTCTTTCTCCACCTCAGAGGAGGAGGTTTTCCACTTCTCCATTGAGACATGTTCCAGGTCCAGCTGAAGGAGGCAAAAAATGTTCTTCAGATAACTAGTGTAGACTAACACATGGATAAATGTGGATTTTCTAAAATTTAATAAAATTCTTGCCAAACTTGGTAGAAAAATAAGAAAATTTTACAACAAACCAATCTCAGTTACACACATTAATTCAAAAAATACTAAGTGAAATATTAGCAAACAAAATCTATCACCACATTTAAAAATAACAAAGCATTCTGTGTGTTGTCTCATCACTTTGCTGAGTGCATCCCTTGCTATGCAGAAGGTTTTTAGCTTGATGTGGTTCCATTTGTCTATTTTTGTTTTGGTTGCCTGGACTTTTGAAGTCTTACTCAGGAAATCTTTGCCCAGTCCAGTGTCATAGAATGCTTCTCCAATGTTTTCTTCTAGAAGTTTTAGAGTTTCAGGTCCTAAGTTTGTCTTTAATCCATTTTGAGTTTATTTTTGCATGTAACAAGAGATAGCAATCTAGTTTCATTCTTCTGTATGTGAATATCAGTTTTCCCAGTACCATTTATTAGCCTGTCCTTTTCCCAATGTATATTCTTGGTGACTTTGCCAAAAATGAGTTGACTGTAAATGCATGGACTTATTTCTGGTTCTCTACCCTGTTCCGCTGGTTTTTGTGTCTGTTTTTATACCAGTATCATGCTGTTTCAGCTACTGTAGCCACTATAGCTTTGTGATATAATTTGAGGTCAGGTAATATGATGTTCTTTGTGCTTAGTATTGCTTTAGCTATTCTGGATCTTTTGTGGTTCTATACAAATTTTAAGCCTTTTCCCCTCATTTCTGTGAATAATGTTGTTGGTATTTTGATAGTATTGCACTGAATCTATAGATTGCTTTGGAGAGTATTGACTTTTTAATAATATTGAATCTTCCAGTATATGAACATGGAATATCTTTTCATTTTATTGTGTCCTCTTAAATTTATTTTATCAATGTTTTATAGTATTCCTTGTGGAAATCTTTCACTTCTTTGATTAAATTTATTTTTAGGTATTGGAGGAAAATACTTCTAAATTGCTCATTTGACAAGGGATTAATATCCAAAATATATAAGCAGCTCAAACAACTCAGTAGCAAAATGGGGAAAATATCTGGTTAGACATTTTCAAAATAAGACCTAAAATGGCCAAAATGGATATGAAAAGAATACTTTATATTACCAGCCATCAGAGAAATACATATCAAAATTACAATGAGATGTCACCTCATCCCAATTAAAGTGGCTTTTTCTCAAGAAGACAGACCATAACTGACACTGGCAAGGATGCAGGGAGAGGGGAATCACTGTACACTGTGGGTGAGAAAGTAAAGTAGTACAGTGACTATGGAGAACAATATGAAGGTTTCTCAAAAACCTGAAAACAGAACTACCATATGATCCAGCAATCCTACTGCTGGATATATATCCACAAAAAAGAAAATCAGTATATCAAAGATATATCTCCACTTCCATGTTTATTGCAGCACTTTTTGCAACAGCCAAGATATAGAATCAACCTAAGTATCTATCAGTGGATGAATGGATAAAAAATACGGTATATCTACACAGTGGAATATTATTCAGCCACAAAAATGAAATTCTGTCATTTCCAACAACATGAATGAAACTGGAGGACATTATGTTTAGTGAAATAAACCAGGTAGATAAAGAGAGATATGTGTTCTCCTTCATATGTGGAAGCAGAAATATTAGAACTCAGGAGATAGAGAGTAGAATAATGGTTATCAGAGGCTTGGAAGTGTAGTGCGGAGGGAGGGTAAAGGCGGAATGATTAGTGGGCACAAAACCTCTAGATAGAAGGAATAAGCTTAAGCATTTAGTATGCTTATACATACAGTATGGAGACTATAGTTAATAATTTATTGTATATTTCAAAATAAGTAGAAGAGTGAAATTGGAATATTTCCAACATAAAGAAATGATAAATGCATGAGGTGATAGTTATCCAAATTATCTTGATTGGCTCATTACGCATTATATGCTTGCATCAAAATGTCTACATACACCCACAAATATTTAAGTGTTAGATATTCACAAAAATTAAAAGTAAAAAAAAAAGTAAACAGAAATAGACATGACAGACTGGTATTTATTATAGGAATCTAAGGGATATTCAATATTAGAAAACTATAAATTGAAACATATCAATTCAAAAGGGGGTAGTAATAAAATAATACTGGCCTCTTCTTAGGTATAGAAAGGCCAAAATGCCAATTCATGTTTAAAACTCAAATAAATAGAAATTGATGGACTCCTATTTAACATACTTTCCATATACAGTATTTCAAGAGCAAATGTCTTAATGGTAAAGTAGCAGAGATTCTCTAGTACAATGAGCTGTACAAGGATGCCTGTTAGCTTCACTGTTATTTCACATTAACTTGTAAATAGTAGCCAATAAAATAGAGAACAAAAGCATTTAGTGACAACACTTTTGAAAAGTTAATACTATTTTTATTCACAGATTATACAATCGTATATCAGAAAAACTAAAAAAGTATCAATGCAAAAATACAACAAATAATTGGTCAATATATAACAATAAATTGTCTTCATATGGGTAAGGAAAACCAGTTAGAAAATTTAATGGAATAAAAAGAAATCCCACTTATGTAGCAAAAAACAAAACATAGTCAACTAAACAAAAATACAAAAAAATTTCCAAACTTGGCATAAGCATAAAAGAAATGCCCCAAACCTATGTGACAAAAGTATAAAATACTCCTGTAAGGTGCAAAAGTTGAATTATATAAATAGAAAACAACTTATATTCCTGAAGAGAAAAACAGCATCAAAGTGATGTCAAACCCTTCTAAGTTAATTTAAAAATTTTAAATAATGCTAATAACAATACCACAATAATTTTTTTTTTTCTGGAGATGAAAATTTGATTATAAAGTTCATTTGAAAGAATAAATAAACAACTAATGGTTAAGAAAACCTTGGGGAGGGGGTACAATAGCATAGGTGATAAACTACTGTCCTTAGCAGATATTAAAGCATCTTATATTTTTTTCTCTATAATTAAAAGGGTATGGTGTGCTTGCTTGACTGGACCTACCAAAAATAGAACAGAAAACAAACTCCAGAAACAGACCCAACTGCATACGAATATTTAAAATATGACAGTGGTGGCTTTTCAAATTTATGAAGTCAAGACAGACATTTTAATAAGTAGTATTAGAAATCCATATAAAATAAGATAAATTGCATCTGTTCTGTCATGACAAATTCCAAATTAATCAGAAACTTAAATGTAAAAAGTAAGATTATAGATAGAGGTTCCTAGATGGCCAAATAGGAACAGCTCCAGCCTGCACCTCCCAGCATTAGCGACACAGAAGATGGGTATTTCTGCATTTCCAACTGAGGTACCGGGTTCATCTCACTGGGGCTTGTCAGATAGTGGGTGCAGCCCATGGAGCAAGGTGGGGCATCGCCTCACCCAGGAAGCACAAGGGGTCAGGGAATTCCCTTTCCTAGCAAAGGGAAGCCTTGACAGACAGTACCTGGAAAATCAGGACACTCCCACCCTAATACTGTGCTTTTCCAACGGCCTTAGCAAATGGCACAGCAGGAGATTATATCCCATGCCTGGCTTGGAGGGTCCCATGCCCATGGAGCCTCACTCACTGCTAGTACAGTAGCCTGAGATTGAACTACAAGGCTGGGGGAGGGGTGTCTGCCATTGCTGAGGCTTGAGTAGGTAAACAAAATGGCCAGGAAGCTCGAACTGGGTGGAGTCCAACGCAGGTCAAGGAGCCTGCCTGCCCCTGTAGACTCCACTTCTGGGGGCAGGGCATAGCTGAACAAAAGGCAGCAGAAACTTCTGCAGACTTAATAGTGCCTGTCTGACAGTTTTGAAGAGAGCAGTGTTTCTCCAAGCACAGAGTTTGAGATCTGAGAACGGACAGACTGCCTCCGCAAGTGGGTTCCTGACCCCTGAGTAGCCTAACTGGGAGACACCTCCTAGTAGGGGCCGACTGACACCTCATACAGCTGAGTGCCCCTCTGAGACGAAGTTTCCAGAGGAAGGATCAGGCAGAAACATCTGCTGTTCTGCAATATTTGCTGTTCTGCAGCCTCTG
The DNA here is from genome assembly GCF_001698545.2 of Rhinopithecus bieti. Classification (NCBI taxonomy): domain Eukaryota; kingdom Metazoa; phylum Chordata; class Mammalia; order Primates; family Cercopithecidae; genus Rhinopithecus; species Rhinopithecus bieti. Next base: position 318,419 of record NW_016804150.1, read on the forward strand.
CTGGTGATACCCAGGCAAACAGGGTCTGGAGTAGACCTCCAGCAAACCCCAACAGACCTGCAGCTGAGGGTCCTGACTGTTAAAAGGAAAACTAACAAACAGAAAGGACATCCACACCAAAACCCCATCTGTACATCACCATCATCAAAGACCAAAGGTAGACAAAACAACAAAGATGGGGAGAAACCAGAGCAGAAAAGCTGAAAATTCTAAAAATCAGAGCACCTCTTCTCCTCCAAAGGAAGGCAGCTCCTCGCCAGCAATAGAACAAAGCTGGATGGAGAATGACTTTGACAGTTGAGAGAAGAAGGCTCCTTCTCTTATTAGACGATTGGTAATAACAAGCTTCTCCAAGTTAAAGGAGGATGTTCGAATCCATTGCAAAGAAGCTAAAAACCTTGAAAAAAGAGTAGATGAATCACTAACTAGAATAAACAGTGTAGAGAAGTCCTTAAATGACCTGATGGAGCTGAAAACCATGGCATGAGAACTATGTGACGCATGCACAAGCTTCAGTAGCCGATTCAACCAACTGGAAGAAGGGGTATCAGTGATTGAAGATCAAATGAATGAAATGAAGTGAGAAGAGAAGTTTAGAGAAAAAAGAGTAAAAACAAATGAACAAAGTCTCCAAGAAATATGGTACTATGTGAAAAGACCAATTCTATGTCTGATTGGTGTACCTGAAAATGATGGGGAGAATGGAACCAAGTTGGAAAACAATCTTCAGGATATTATCCAGGAAAACTTCCCTAACCTAATGAGGCAGGCCAACATTCAAATTCAGGAAATATGGAGAATGCCACAAAGATACTCCTTGAGAAGAGCAACTCCAAGACACATAATTTTCAGATTCACCAAAGTTGAAATGAAGGAAAAAATGTTAAGGGTAGCCAAAGAGAAAAGTCGGCTTACCCACAAAGGGAAGCCCATCAGACAAACAGCAGATCTCTTGGCAAAAACTCTACAAACCAGAAGAGAGTGAGGGCCAATATTCAATTATTCTTAAAGAAAAAAATTTCCAACCCAGAATTTCATATCCAGCCAAACTAAGCTTCATAAGCAAAGGATAAATAAAATCCTTTATAGACAAACAAATGCTGAGAGATTTTTGTCACCACCAGGCCTGCCTTACAAGAGCTTCTGAAGGAAGCCCTAAACATGGAAAGGAACAACCGGTACCAGCCACTGCAAAAACATGCCAAAATGTAAAGATCATCAATGCTAGGAAGAAACTGCATCAACTAACAAGCAAAATAACTGGCTATCATCATAATGACAAGATCAAATTCACACATAACAATATTAACCTTAAATGTAAATGGGCTAAATGGTCAATTAAATGACACAGAGTGGCAGATTGGATAAAAAGTCAAGACCCATCAGTGTGCTGTATTCAGGAGACCCATCTCATGTGCAGAGACACACATAGGCTCAAAATAAAGGGATGGAGGAAGATCTACTAAGCAAATGGGAAACAACAAAAAAGCAGGGGTTGCAATCCTAATCTCTGATAAAACAGACTTTAAACCATCAAAGATCAAAAGAGATCAAGAAGGCCATTACATAATGGTAAAGGGATCAATTCAACAAGAAGAGCTAACTATCCTAAATATATATGCACCCAATACAGAAACATGCAGATTCATAAAGCAAGTCCTTAGAGACCTACAAAGAGACTTAGACTCACACACAATAATAATGGGAGACTTTAACACCCCACTGTCGACATTAGACAGATCCAGGAGACAGAAAGTTAACAAGGATATCCAGGAATTGAACTCAACTCTGCATCAAGTGGACCTAATAGATATCTATAGAACTCTCCACCCCAAATCAACAGAATATACATTCTTCTCAGCACCACATCACACTTTTCCAAAATTGACCACATAGTTGGAAGTAAAGCACTCCTCAGCAAATGTAAAAGAACAGAAATTATAACAAACTGTCTCTCAGACCACAGTGCAATCAAACTAGAGCTCAAGATTAAGAAAGTCACTCAAAACTGCTCAAATACATGGGACACATTTAAAGCAGTGTGTAGAGGCAAATTCATAGCACTAAATGCCCACAAGAGAAAGCAGGAAAGATCAAAATTGACACCCTAACATCACAATTAAAAGAACTAGAGAAGCAAGAGCAAACACATTCAAAAGCTAGCAGAAGGCAAGAAATAACAGCGTGGAACTGAAGGAGATAGAGACACAAAGTACCCTTCAAAAAAATCAATGAATCCAGGAGCTGGTTTTTGAAAAGATCAACAAAATTGATAGACTATTAAGAAGAAAAGAGAGAAGAATCAAATAAATGCAATATAAAGGGGATATCACCAGTGATCCCACAGAAATACAAACTACCATCAGAGAATACTATAAACACCTCTACACAAATATATATGTGTGTATATATATATATACACCACACACACACACACATGCATACGCACATATACATATATATTTAGGGAGTCAGAGGATCCCAGGAAAGAATGCAGGCTGTCACAAGGCCATCTAACTGAATTAAAAATACACAGGACAATCTCACTTAGTATAGTGGTGTCTACTTTAGTAACTTTAGAAATAAATGGAGATAGTATGATTAAAGGGAAAAATAACAGCATGCATAAGTGTTGTACTGTAGTTGATAAATCTGTGTCCAGGTAGGTATAGGCTAGCAACTGTGACATAGTTACACATGTAAACTGGAATGGGACAATAAATAAATGGATATTGGATAGTGGGAGCCAATTTTCTTATTGCGGAAATGGGAATTTTTATGTAAATAAGGGGAAAAGGCTAAAATGATTCAAGTCATAACGGATTAGAGTTGGAGACATTAGTATGAACTTATGTCTAATGTAATATAGGTACAGATGATAACATCTAGAAGTATTTATAGGTACAAGTTGAGCATCCATCACCTGAAAATCTAAAACCCAACTTGCTCTGAAAACCAAAACTTTCTGAGCACTGATGCCATAAGTAGAAAATTCCCCACTTGACCTCACGTGACAGGTCACAGTCAAAACATAATTAACACTTTGTTTCATACACAGAAATATTTAAAAATATTATATGAAGGCCGGGCACAGTGGTTCATGCCTGTAATCCCAGCACTTTGGAAGGCTGAGGAGGGCGGATCACAAGATCAGGAGATCGATACCATCCTGGCTAACATGGTGAAACCCTGTCTCTACTAAAAATACAAAAAATTAGCTGGGCATGGTGGCACCCACCTGCAGTCCCAGCTAGTAGAGAAGCTGAATCAGGAGAATCACTTTAACTCGGGAGGTGGAGGTCGCAGTGAGCCGAGATCGCTCCACTGTACTCCAGCCTTGCAACAAAGCGAGACTCCGTCTCAAAAACAAACAAACAAAAAAATTACACAAAATTACCTTCAGGCTATGTGTATAAGGTATACATGAAACATAAATTTCATGTTTAGAATTAGGTCACATCCCAGAGATATCTATTTTTGTATATGCAAATATTCCAAAATCCCCCCAAAATTCCAAAATTCAAAACTCTTTCAGTCTCAAGAATTTCAGATAAGGGATGCTCAACTTCTGTGCCTATATACATAGCTTGGTACACACACATATATTTATTTCGTGTGTCAGATGAGACAGCCTAAAAGAAATGAGACTCCAGTAGCAATGGATGCATCTAGTTCCCATGTCTTGAGTTCTAATATCGTTCTCCAATTAAAGAATCAGGGCTCCTTGGAGAAAATGGCTGATTCTAGAACTAGGCAGAAATAGTCAAGGTGAGCCTAGATCATCTTGTAGTGCCAGAAAGTAAGAAAGTATTCAATTACCAAAACAAAAACAAAAGCCAAAACGAAACCCCCAAAATAGCTTACACTGGTTTGTGATTGGGATATGTCAAAGGGGCACAGGAGCTCATTGAAAGAGTTTCCAATGACCAAAGCTGAAACTATTTGAGTAATAAATAGAGAAGCACTTTATTATAATCTAAAACATAACATAAATATCTGAATCTATAAGAACTGAATAAATAAGTTAATGGGAGAGAAGAGATAAATCTCCCATACAGAAGAACCCCACAGAAATTATACAGAAACCCCACCCCAAAGGAAGTTGCATGAGTCCCCACAACTTAGTGTGAGCTTCAAATCATGTCTTCTTTCTCCAAGGTATGGTATAGCAAAGAGGGAAATTAAAAGAATTACTTTACAAGAGAGAAACCTGACAAAAATGCCTTCTCCTGGGTAATTAAGGTCAACATCAACAGTGATAAGTCAGGGTGATAATACGTATCCTTAATATGACATAACAAAAATGGCACTTTGCCTTCACAGTCTCCTTCCCCCAAACCCATAACCTCAGTCTAATCATGATAAAAACATAAAACACATTTAAATTGAGGGACAACCTATAAAACATCTGACTCAATACTCAACAAAACCATCAAGTAATTAAAAAAGAAGGAAAGTCTGAAAAATTGCCACAGGCAAGAAGAGCCTAAAGAGCTGTGACAAGATGTATACACAATGTGGTAACCTGAGTAAGATCCTACAATAGAGAAAAGATATTAGGTGAAAACAAGGAAATCTGAATAACATACGAACTTGAGCTAATAATAATTTATCTATCTATCTATCTATCTATCTATCTATCTATCTATCTATCTATCTATCGTGACAGAGTCTTGCTCTGTGGCCCAGTCTGGAGTGTAGTGTTGCTTTCTTGGCTCACTGCAGTCTCCGCCTCCCGGGTTCAAGCTATTCTCCTGCCTCAGCCTCCCGAGTAGCTGTGATTACAGGCGCACCCAACCACGCCTGGCTAATTTTTGGTAGAGACAGGGTTTCACCATACTGGCCAGGCTGGTCTCAAACTCCTGACCTCAAGTGATCTGCCTGCCTCAGCTTCCCGAAGTGCTGGGATTACAGGCGTGGTTCATCAGTTCTAATAAATTTACCATACTAATGTAAGATGCCAGTAACTAGAGGAACTGTGTGCAAGGTTTATATGGGAACTTTCTGTAATGTATGCTCAATTAATCTGCAAATCTAAAACTGTTCTAAATAATAAAACCTATCATTAGGTTGGTGCAAAAGTAATGTGGTTTTTGCCATTAATTTTAAGGCCAAAAGCTGCAATTACTTTTGCACCAACCTAATAATAAAAATAGTTTTAAGGGACTTAACAATAATTACAGTATATGGATCTATTATGAACCCAGATTTAAACCAACTAACTATATAGTCCTTTATGAGACAATTGTAAACTGGAAGGGTGACTATTTGATAATAAAGCATTGCTCTTTCTTTAAGTTATAATAATGCTATTATGATTATGTGTAAAATACTATTTCAGTGATGCAAACTGAAGTATTTAAAGCTAAAATGATGGGATGTTTGGATCGTCCTCAAAGTAATCCAGTGGGTTATACTTCCTGTGGGAATATAGACAAAAAAAGATTTTCCAAGAATGTTGGAGCTGGATTGGAGCTCTATAATGGCTACATGGAAGTTCATTGCACTACTTTTACTTGATATATGCATATTTCTATCGGTATTTTAAAATTATAATTCGTATTAGAGAACTATAGTGTTTGTCCTTAATAATCAAATATATTATTTCTTCTTGTGAATTGTTTCTTCAGTTGTTTAAGCAAGCGTTCATCTATGATAATATAACTGTGCTATATTTCTCAAAAAATAATTTTAAAAAAGGGAGAAAGAAAATATTTCTGATAGAGTTTAAAGAACTATCTTGTATACCTGTATGTTCAGCAGCATGGGTTCAGTTAACTTGTTTGTTGTGTTTGTTACTTATGTTAAAATGATAACCATTCAATCCTCTCTCATCTGCAGACCAGCGCTAATCACTAACGTGTTTGGAATAAAACATAAATATGTTCTGTATCACTTTTCCAACAGCATCTTCATATTTCAATAAAAAGTGATTTAAGTACTTAATTAGTCTTGGGTTAGTTTATCTAATCATTTAAAAATTACATGATAATCTTAACTGCTCTTAATGTCTATTGAAATGTGTTTCTTGTATTCAAAATATTCTGTATTATAAAGTTTGTAAGTACTTAAGTCAAATATTTATTACTTACTTGAAATGCAATATATTTCACTGTTTTGTTCTACTAAGGCAATGCTTCAAAATTAAGATTTTGATAATTTATAGTTTAAAAAGTTGCTTCAGTTAATTATTGTTTTGGCAAAGCCTCCTACATTTCTATTAGTTAGTTACAGTGCTATGCTTCTGTCAAGGCATGTTTGGTACTTCCCAAGAGGTTTATTACATTGCCAGGTAAAGACGCTTAAGCAAACAAAAAAGCGTGTGTTTATTTCTGGCCATATCTGATTGACCAAGGAGATTTTAGATCAGGGAAACTCACATGAAGCATATTCTGGTTAGCTAAACATAACAAAGGCAAACTGTACTGTAAGATCTCGGAGTTTTAGGGAAGATATTCTTGATAAATATATTAGAATTGCCAGGCAAACATTTTAATTCATTTCAAATTGGTTTTCCTAAGCATATTTTGAAGCTCATGTGCGTATATTAATGGCTCACAAGTCAACTGAGTGAAAAGGGGACCTGTTGTGTTCCACAGTGTTCTTGGAAGACAGTCATATTGGCTACCACTGTTGACTTCTTCCCTGATTGGCATCAAACCAACCTACATTGCTTTTCTGAATAAGCAGTTTTCTAAAACAAAATCCTTTTGTTGTGCTTTAATAGACACAGGGTACTTTTTTTCCCTCTTGGAACTGCATACGGCCACCAGGAGGCAGATATCTATTACTTATTATTTATCATATTTATAGAAATAAAGATTATAAAATAGAAATACAGAAACATAGAAAAACACAGAAATACATAAAGATATGCTTTTATCTTTTACTTGTGGTATATGAAAGACTGGCTTAATTATTGTTAAGTAACCTGGCTTTCCTATCTGATTGAGAAATATGATTTATTAAACACAGATATTTATTCAAAGATATTTATAGTAAAATTTGATTACCCAGAATGTCTGTTATGTGGAGTTTTCTTAGGTATGAAAGGAAAATACTTTTATTTTACGATTGTGTAACTAATTTTAAAAGTTAGCTATTCTAGTTGAGTAAATAGATTGACAATCATCATAGCCCCTATATATCTTGTTAAGAATATGTGAGTTTCAGGACTGTCTTTTTCTAAATCAGCCAGAAAATACTTCATCAGTGTGTGTGAATAACATGTCAATGTTATGTTAATCACATAATTAATACTATATGTGAAAGTAGGTATTTATTTAAAGATAGTTTTCATAATACATCTAACTAGCAGAAGACGAGTCTCTCTTAAGGCTAGAAACTGGAATGGGAGGAAGAGCCTACAGCTAAGAAGGGGAAATTTTCTAGACAGTACCTAATCTTTCTCTGGAGGATCTCATGAACAATACGAAGGCCTGGAGATCCTGGGCTGAGGTTAACTAGATTATAAAAATTAAAAAAAAAATAAAAGAGAAATCTTCCTTTAGTCAGCTGGTAAATCTGTACTCTCTGTTTTCTTCTTTTGTTCTTCCTCAAGGTTTACCAGACTCTGCCTGGTCTCAGTTTTACTAAAGAGAGCCAAGAGAATGGGATTTTATCTGCACTTAAATCAGAAAATTATCAAGAAAGCAGCTGTCAGAGGTGCCAAAGGAAATGTCATCAAATGACTAAGTTTATCAATGCTTCTTATTGTCCTTCCAGTGCCAATCTCTGAAGGCTTTATAATTTATATAATTAAGAGAATTTATGTCCCCTTTTACTATCTAGTGACACTGTGAAACTGCAAAGGTAACAGTTGTTAAGAAAAAGTTAGGACTGAACTTCTTATGTTGACTTGAAGATAGTCCCGACGTCTCTCTCTCTCTCTCTCTGTCTTATTCTTTGTCTCTGTCTCTGCATTTCTCTCTCTTCGTCTCATAACTCTTGATTCAAATAGTTAAGAACACTTTGCTCCACCAAATTTGGCTTTTCTACACTAAACTAGAGGAAACCCTCTAACATAAATATTTGATTTGCTGGGATGCAATTAAACTGAGTTTTATGACTGTGGTTAAGTCATTGGATAGCAAGCATCTTGAAAATATCTGACACATATTAGGTGGGAACTCCTTCATATCTGTTCTGTAAATAAATGAATAAAATCTCTGTGCAGATGAGGGCACTAATTTATAAGAGCTAAAAGCCATTTGACTGATCTCTGAATCATTTAATACTATAATCAACATATCTCATATAATGACAAAACAGCAACCACATTAGAAGCTAATATTTATTTACACAAAGTGTCAGGCACTGTTCCCATTACTTTACATTTATTGATTAATCTCAACCTTTTAACGTTCTTCTTAGGAGCTATTAGTCAACATTACTAAGAGATGCTATATTATTTCCTTTTACAGATAGGAAACTGAGACCGGGAATGGTTAAGTAAATTGTCCAAAATCATACATTTAATGAGTGAGGAGTATAGATTCTGAGGCTATGGCGATTAAAATAAGCTTTTCATATATATTTTTTCCAAGTATTTTCTAAAATTGTCAGTCATTTGGAATGACACTGGATGGACAGATGACAAATCAAGGTGTCTCTCTGATGTTTGGGGAACTCGTAAAAGTTCTGATTCTCATGGTGGCAGCAGTTAGTGGAACTGGGTACCACCCACTACCTCTCTCCTAGTTGACGAATGACTCAGAGGTGTCATTCAGTTGATGAATAATAGAGGTGAAGACTACTCTTACCACCAGCATTATTTATACATCCCTCCTCTCCTACTTTGCCTTGTACCACCTGTTCCTCATCGATACCGAGGGGGTCCATACTTCCAACAAACTTTAGACTGAATCATATCTAGCAGCCTGAGTCTGGAGCTAATTTCCTTTTTTTCCCTTCCTCCCACATAAAGGTGGGTAGTGACTGAGAGGTGTGCAGGAAGTGCTGGGCAGAGAGATTGAGGAAGAAAGCTGAGGCTGGGAGGATGCAGAATGGAGAGCAACTGATTAGGTATTCTTGAGAATTATAAAAATCATGAAGAGATAAAATGAAGGAGAATAGTGATATGTGAGTAGGAGGAGAGGAATGTGGAGAGACACAATGTATGTGAGGAAGCTCAAGCAGGAAACTGGCAGAAGCAGGCAGGTGGGCTGAGTAGGATGGAGTCAAGAACGAAGACAGCTGTATTATGATATTGTCAGATTGAGCCATGAAGGGAGAGAACAGATGGTCATGTTTTCCCTTTATCAACTACAAGTACTGTCTTTGCAAAGTCAGACTCATTCAAAATATTCTTGTATGGGCTGGAAGTACAACAAGGCATTGTTCTGAGAGCACAGAAAAAAGCGACACTGTGAAGCAACTGTAATTCCAGTAAATGACAGGCCAAATGTTGCTGGGTGTTTAATACATCTAGAAGCTGTTTACTCAGGAGTTATTGAATCATAGAGCCTAAGGATTCAATCCCCTTTTATGCTTTTCAGATTGGCTAGAGTTAGGAAATATTTTAATTGACGATTATTTTCTGATTATGTCAGTGAGGGAATGCTGTTGTATTAAAGATAACAATTTTGAGTTTTCATAGTAAATATATTTTAAATTACTTAAATCTGAAGGAGGTTAATGACCAACAGGAAGAACAAATGCTGTTTCTACAGAAATTAGCATATGGAACTAGAGGATCTGTGTGGTAATGAGATGGGTTAGAGCAATATGTTGGGAAATTATGTACCAAGAAAAGGGGAGTAAGCCTAAGACTTATAACGTGTTCAGCAAGGAACTGAAATCTGTGATACTGGCTTCACAAAGTTGTCATCCATCTGATCTTTTGATAATGAGGGAGGGGAAACTCAGGTGAAAAAATAGATGGATAGTTTAGGAAAGGCAAGGACAGGACCAAATCCCTGGGATCATGCAGCTAAGAAGAGCGAAACAGAGGTGGAGCCATCTTGATGGTTCAGAACTGAATGGAGATTGGACCTGCATGGACTGGGGGATACAGTGGTTTGAAGGACCTGTGCTTTCTTGGGTAAACACTTCTAAAATATGAATAGGTTTTCAGGTGAGTTATGATTTTGGGAGCTTCAGGTTGCCGAGAAACATGACACTAGAACTCTACAGAAGGGTGACTTGCGATGAGCCTTCCTTAATGCATTAAGGTGACCATTCTGGGCCGAACTTTGGAACCTACTCTGGAGGGACAGATGAAGATTTAGCATTCACCAGTCTCAGAGGATACAGTTCTGTCTAATTAGTGATGACTAGAAGGGAACATGACAGGAACTTCCAGGATGTTATGATATTTGGATCCTTGATCTGGATGTTAGTTACCTGAGTGTTCATTTTAGAAAAATCCATCAAATTTCACATTTATGGGTACTTTTAATACAAAGCTAAAAAGTACCAATGTCTGAACCTCTCCTTACAATAAAATCAAAATCTGTGGAAATTTGGCTGAGTTCCTAATCTTTAAAAAGTATTCTAGCTGATTTGGGTAGGAAGCCAGAGTTGAGCATCCCTGAGAAAGAACTATACACACACGTGTACACTGTACACCTCTATCCTGAAAAAGTGAATCCTCTCCTTGCTTAATTGCCAGAAAGCAGAATATGGTATAGAGTTCTGTGCTGTATAATATGGTAGGCCAGATATTTGAAATTGGCTGGTCTGGATTGAGATCAGTCAAAACAGACACTGGACTTTGAAGAATTGGTACAAAATAAAGAATGTGTCAATAATTTTTATATTGGTTATGTACTGAACAGCCATATTTTGGATATATTGGGTTATTTTACTGCTTTCTTTCTATTTTTTAATATGGCTACTGGAAAATGTAAAACTGCATGTTCAGCTCATATTATTGTTCTATTGGGTAGCTCACATGTAGTTGAAAGAGCATGAGAATTGTCACCTGAGAAGATGGACATAATTTTCAGTCCTGCCTTTGCAGCACAAAACCTACATGGCCTTAGACAAGGCTCAAGGCTCTGAAGTTCTCTGAGTCTTAGACTGCTCATTTATAAGGAAATAAATATATTCATATTTCAGAGTAACTGTGAGAAAGAGGTAATAAAGCATCTGAAATATATTCAGAACATAATAGTTACTATTACTCTGAGAAAAGTCTTCTACCCCCTTCCTATGGTGCAATATAAAAAGACATCTTTCTTTTATACTTGAACCACATGTTGTGAGTGGAGACACAGGGTGTCTTTAAAAACTGAGGAGTGAATCAGGGCATAAGTAGGAGACAGTATGGATGAAGGACAACAGCAGCTGCTTTGCCAGAAAGAACCCCATCTGTGCCTCATTGTATGCACCTCTGCTGCTTCTCATTTACCCTCTGACATCTCTTTGGCTTTTCTAGCTACCAGATTACTAACCTTTGAATAAGTCCTATGTCTACTTTCATCTCTAGCCGTTAGTTTACCTGCAAAAATTTAACTCTCACTTTCAGAATTCTTTCATTTCTGTGTTAGGCTCCTCACCACAAGCCTTATCTGTGGCTCAGGGTCCTTGTGCGTGGGACATGCCTTGATGTTTACACTTTTCTCTCTGAGTGGTCTAGGAGCTGGCCTGCCAGCCACTTTTGAACTATTTCAGGCACACCCTGGAATCCTCACTGACTTTCATCAGATTTGAGGGCTTCCAGGTCCTTCTCCATAGTCTCACATTTCTTCTCCACCTAGCCTAGTGTCTCTCTTCAGACTTAGCATCCACACACTGTGCTCTGGCTAACAGGGATTATTTTTAAATTATATGATTCTGTTTTCCTATCTGTGTACCTTAGTTTATGTCAGTTTTTCTACACAGAATGCCTAATTATTTTTTCTTCAGTGAAATACATATTCCAATAGATAATTTCAGTGATTCCTTCTTCATAATATACCCTGTCATATGCAGTTTCTTTCACAGAATCTGTATAGGATGTTCCATGTTCATTTGTTACTATTTAGCAGTTTCAGACATTTATCATAGATATGTATGTGCTTCTGTTACAATTTCTATTAAATGATTATCCTTTAATAAATCTTTGGGTCCCCTGTGGCCTCCTCTTTGTAGGGAGCCTAATTCAAAAAAGTTTCATCTGGAAACCAGAAATAATTGAAAAGAATTTCCAATGTTTACTTATATACCTTTAGGATATTAAAGAAGATCTAATTCAGAACCTATTAAAGGCCCTTTTCTGTCCTTTCCAATTGTGTTTCATTCTGTATTTTCATTTAAATGTCTTACTTGCCAAACCTCTCAAGCTTATTTTAAAAACCCATTTCACTGCTTTAAAAATCCTCCTTGTAATTCTTTATTCTAAATTATGTAGGTCTACTTAAACATGTTAATGTTAAACAACTTTTAAAAAATCTGTTTCGATCATTACCTGGTTTGTTCTCAACAAGGAAACTTCTAGAATTGTTTACCTAAGAATCTTCTTTTTCCTCTTATCACTCTAACTTGTATATCTATTCTCCCAATTCTATGTTGCAAAAGGCCTAAGAATCAGCTGAGGAAAAAACTAAATTCTCATTAGATAGTAGAATTGAATAATATGTTCTTAAAAGGAAGATGGAGTGGTGATAGGCGAAGACTGGAAATACTGGTAGAAAAACTATGGTCCCCATTATTATTTCAGTTTTTATTGGTCTATTGGATTCTGTGGTCTTTTAAAAATTTCACTCTTATTGGACCTAATAAAAAAAGACTTAAACTTAGTAAATGCTCAAATTTTATTTCCTAGACAAATTTGATGATTTGTTGAATTGTATTTAGGACCATCTGAGAAGGCAGAATCAGTTTAAGTTGTCATTCTTTAGCTATAGCTATTTTTTTTTTTACACTTAAAACTTCATGGTTATATATTGGCTTGTGAATTTCAAAGAGGATGTGGGATAAAGAAAATCTTAGAAATTCAACAGGACAGTCATAATAGTCACACCATCCTACTCAAGCAATGTGTAAAATGAATCATGGCAGCCAAAGTTTAAACGTTTTCTATTAGTGGTAACCTACATCACCACCTTTGTCAATCTTTTTCTTAGTTTCAGAGTCCAAAGTTCACAGTATTTCTTTAGTCTTGTTAGAGCTCCAAAGTTAATTTTATTACCAGTGTTTTTTTAAAAGATAACACTATTCAGGAAAAAGTCTTTAAGGTTCTATACATGTATATCAGTGAGCTTTCTTTCTTGAATATATAAAAATGTGTTTCTTAATCGCTTTCTACTATTGTTTCCCCTTTTTTTCTGTGAATTCCTGACACTGAGGTTTATTATATTGTTGTTAGAACTCGCATTTCTTTAGGCTGTTTGAGTGCATTTCTGTAAGGCATATTCTCAGAAACTCCAGTGAACTTTTGTTCAAGGCCTGCAAGATCCTTCCTGGAGATCTTCCTCTCTGAACAAAGTACTGCTTAGGCCAAGAGAGTAAGATATAACCCCCTTCGGACTCATCTTAATTCCAGCAAACTGAAGATAATCCCTGCCACAAAATTCCCAGAAATATCTTTACCAAAGACATTATTTAGCTGGATGGCTTACCTTAATGTGCCCATCTAGTTATGTGTTGTCTTACTGGTCACCTCATTTATTTATGTCTTATCAAATCTCTGTGTGTGTATGTGTGTGTATGTATAAATGCAGCACACCAGTTTGTGATACAAATTTTAAAAGTTACTCTTGTATAAACTAAAAAAAAAAAGGTGACAGGAATTAAGTTTTTATCCTCTGCAATGCAATATTCTTGAGACTTTACTATTTTCAACCATCAATTTTTTCTCTGAATTGCATTTTCCCTAATCGATCTGTATAGATTCTGTCTCTTAACTTCATTATGTATGAGCTGCAAGAGGGCAGATACTATTTATTTACAAACATCTGCTAATGTTTTTACTGATTAGCAGTAACCTACATAGATAAACATAGATAAAAAATAAGAATACAAAGATGAATAAAAGGGGGTTGACGCCCTCAAAAAGCTCACACTTGAGGTGGAGAGATATACATGCAAATAAATAGCTATGATAAAGAGATCCATTTGCGGATAAATTGTTAGAGAGCAAGGAGTACAGAGCAGCTGATTTCCTAGGGTAGTGCTTGGGAATGGAGATGGGTCAGAAAGACTCTACCAAAAAGGATGAAATGAGGCTTAGTCTGAAAGGACCAATGAGACTTTGCCCACAAGCATGAAGCACATTTTAGGAACAGGATACAAGCAACACAGAGCAAGAAGTTATACACAAATATATTGTGGTACTTATACTGTAAAATTTTGAAGGATTTTTTAATTAGGAGAGATACATGATCAAAATCATGTATCACAGCAATACATCTGGTGGCAAGATGGCTAGAAAGAGTGCTGGATGAGGCAGGTCATGCTGAGCAGGTCTTTGCATTATAATAGGTAAGTTATGATTTAAAGGGTTGGAGTGCAGATAAAAAGAAGTGAGCAGTTTCAATAGTGAAGAATTAGAATTGATTGACCAAAAAACCAACAAGCACACAAATCACGGGAAGAGGTAAGAGCTAAAAGGGTTCCAAGAATTTTGATTTAAGGTCAGTGGAAAATCAGTGCTACCATGATCTGAAATCTGCAGCATGTGAGGAAAAGCAGGTTTGAAAATGGGATCATGCACTGGATGTAATATTAGAACACTGAATTTTAAGATTCTTTGAGCAATCCATGTTCAACTATCCAATAGGTCAGATAATGAGGAGTGACTCCTGGGCTAGAGATCAAGATATGAAATTCACCATAGGAATGTAGTTGCTGATGTGGGAATGGAGGAAGTCATCTGGAGAGAGAGATTAGAGAAGAGGAATGAGAATGGGAACTCAGGGAGCCACGAAATTTAATGGGGAGGTAGACAAGGAGGGCCCAGTCTTAGATGAGTGAGGAGGTGTCAGAGAGAAAAGAACAAGAAATCACTAAATAAAACACCTGGAAGAAAAGCAAGGCAAATGAAGCATTTCAAAAACATTCCATGGTGAACCAGATTAAATGTCATTGAGTAAGCTAATAAAATATACAAAAATATTCCACTCTATTTGGAGTAGATATATTTGTTTAGGTATAATTCAGAGAAGTAGAGCAAGACTGGGATTTTACACACATATAGCTGCTGTTGAGAGAAACAAGTGATATCATTAACATGTATCCAAGAGTAGAACGGAACACAGAACTTTACAACATCACAAGATAATCTTGTTCATCTATGAATGTCTAGGCTCTGTGTTGGTGGCCAGATATGTAACAACCACTCCTACAAAGTAATGAGCACTATAGGATTTGAGCACATAGCAAGCAAACATTATGGAGAGATTGTGGTCATAGAGTAAGGACATATCCATACATTATGGAAGTTCTATCCTAGAGAGAAAGCTGACTTTTCTTGATATATGTCGATTCTATATAGTTGAAAAGACTTTATTATGCAGTGATACCCTGTCATACTAGTATCAACTGAAAATATAAAAATGTTAAATTTTATTTTAGGTTAATCTGAGTCCTCTGAATCATCATCACCTGTTAATTTCCACATTGGTCAGAAATTCAATGACAATGACAGAGAAGATGAGCTACTAAAGATGTCATTGATAATGAGAAAAATTTTCCTGGAAGCCAAATTGCAAAAGAATAAGAAATAAGGAGGAGAAGAAGCATGAAAATAAGAAGTATACATTAGTATTTTGAGAATCATAAGTAATGAAGCAAACAGGAAATTGAAAACTTGAGCACATTTGTGAAAAAGGGTAAAGTCAGTAAAGAAAAAGGGATAATTAATAGACATCCTGTTAGAGTCAGAATAAAATTGTTTAAAAACATCAAATGAAGGAATAAATCTTAGCCAGAAAGTGGGACGATTCCTCTGTGCCCACGGACATGAAAAGAGAGAGCTGTGTAGCACTTATGTCTAGATTGAGGTTGCAAACAATGAATAAGCATTGTTTTAACTTTTTACTGTCATCCAGAAGACAAGTAAAGAGAAACGAGATGGCCTAATTGATTTTGATGGGGCAGAGATGGTAGAAAGGCAAGAAAATGTGGAACCTGAGGAGCATCTAGGAGAAGGATGAACGATGGAGTCCAGACCAGCAGGAAGGTTGCTGAGGAAACATCCATAGTAACCCAATCAGAAAGAAGATGTGTTGCAAATTAGAAAGTTAATAGGTTATAGTCATATAATTTTGTTAATTTTGACTTTAGTATTAAAGATGAAAAGGATCCCAAATCCCCACACCTGAATTAGACAGATACAAGAAATATACACTGAGTAGCAACACTAGAGGCTCTACAACTTATTTCACTGGCTAGTATTTTGTTGGTCCCAATCCCTATGTGGTGTTTTATCCTTGTGAGCTGAGTAAGATTAACTTAAATCTTTACATCTCCTTTGCTCTTTGGACTGAAGAACTTGCCTGGATTCAGGTTGAGTGCTGTTTGATGCCTACTTTCTCCCGAGCTCCACCTTGGTCTCTGTTTGGTCATTACTGCCTGTGTTTGATAAAAATAAAATGATGGAAAGAGAGAAACACTAAGGTAAAAGAAGAGCTCTCTTTGCTTCTTTACCCTAAAATATTACCCTTAATGCAGTAAAATCATGGGTGTCTGTGAGGATTGCATTTTGTTCCTGACTAATTTCAGAGCCTTTCGGTGGAGTGGGCAGGGTGGGTATATCAGGAATCCTTGAACTTCTAGATCACTGATTCTAAAGTGGTGGGGGTGAGGTGGGTGGAGGAAAGGTATCAGAGTCATGCAGAAAGTTATTTTAAGAGAAACAGTGTTTATGTATGAATGTATCTATGTGGGGGGTGGGTAGAGGGTGGGTGCTGTAAAAACTTTCCAAGAATTCTGATAAACACCTGTCTTTCTCCTGACTGAAAGTCATCTCCCTACAGATGAGCAAGTAAGAACCATAGGCATGGTATTGGGAGTTAAGATCTAGGAGGTGGGATGGTTCTGGCAGATGACAAAGACCAGGAAGTGGACTACTCGAGTGGAAGGGAGTTGAAAATGATTAGAATAAAGACCAGGAAAGAGTGAAGCTGGAGTCCTGGGTTTGTCCACTGCAGGATGACTGAGGTATAGAATTTCTCCTTTATCACCTGCAGCACTCTCTAGCACCAAATACATAGTGTGAATTCAATAAATACTCTTAATAGACTGTGTACATTTCAGAAAAATGTGTTACTTTTAATTACCAATTATGTGAGCATGCAACATTGCTAAATACAAAAGTCATACAAGCTCACAAATGACTTCAGAGACTGCCACTCTTGTAATTAAAGAACAATTTAGGGTCTATTAAGACATCATAAATTATAGATCCTTTCCTATTTTCACTTGATGGCTACACATTTTCTCCCTACTACTACTGCTACTACAGGTTTCACTTAGAAGCTTTGCTGCCCGGCAGTTACATTTCTTTATCCATTATTGTTTCCCTGAAGAGAAATAGCAGTATCAATCATCTTCTAAAATGGTGCATTGCCACTGTATCTAAGTAAGACTCAAGTATAGGGCATTTACCATTGACTGTTCTGGGAGTATTATCTAAGAATCAAATTTCAATGTCTGTTATTTATTGGAAAAATATTTCTATGAATTTATGATAACAATATGTTGGCGTAGGATGATTACAATTGATAAAAGGTAAATTTAACAATTTCATGCTTGTTGCAAATAAGTCAAAAAGCCAAAGTCCCCATGTTTGTTGATAATTAAACAAAATGCTGTTTATACAGACCACATGCCAGAAAACTATCTTCTGGGAAACATACCCCCCAAGTAAGACATAATTGAATTTCTTTTTTTAAAAAAAGATATACTTTGTGTGACCTACTCATATATATGTTATTACCCATCCAGGGAGCCTTGAAAAAGGCAGTTTCTCCTTCTGGGATTCAATTTCCTTCTGTAAAATATGGAGGCTGCAGAAGTTCATCTCTAAAAGTTCCCTTACAGCTCTGCAGTTGGCTCTAATTTTATGACATGTGCACTGGAAAGCTCATTGTTGACAAACATGGGTACTAATCCTAAGTTCATCACTTACCAGCTCTTTAAGCTTCTAAAGGTTATATTTTATTGAGTGCTTATATTTTAATCTGTGAAACTGGATAAAAATACCACTCTAATAGAATTGTTTGAGGAACAAATAGGAGAAGACGAGCTGCAAAGCCATTAGCATAGGAATAGTTGGTTAATAGGCATCCAATGCTTATTACCAAACCCAAGGCCTTGGTTTCCTACCCTTTCCTTCGCTCTTTAAAAATTCAGATCCATGTGTATTCTTGACTTGCAAATAAAGGAAACTAAAATAAAATTTGAGAGATACCATGAATAAGCAAAATGTATAGGATGTGGACATTTTGGAAAAATAATTTGTATCTCCCTAGCTTGGGAATACCTTTGGTTTTGAATATAGCAGACAAAGCAGTAGTAAGAAGTCAAACTAAATCCAAAGCTCCATATGACTTTGCAATTTAGCACTATTTATATATTTAAAGACAAGCATGGCACCACATGCATTAATAATAGTATATCACATAGGAATATAAACTCTCCACATACACTCAGCACTGGTTCTAAACTTTTCGAAATCACATGAAATCAGTTTGGAATTTCACAACCTTAAGAAAGAAGAGAAGTTTAAATTCACAAGAAACCTATTAAAATATTAAATGAAGATACTGAAAACTGACTGTAGGGGTTCGATGGTTTAAACAGTTTACCAGGGATTGCCTAAAGTAACTCTAGGAACCTCTTTTCTCACTTGTGAGTCTATTAATAGGTGATGTGTTTGAATTTTACTGGGCGTTTTGGCCCCTGATGGATTAGACAGAAGGAAGCATTCTAAAATTTAATCTTTCCTCTTTCTGCTCTCAGAAAGGCTCACATTATTAACTTTTTTTCTAGTAATATCTGATTGAGTACTAAACGCAACCCATGCCCTTATTCCAGTCAGTTGAAATGTTCTGTAGAAGGAGAAGTGAGCAGACTTACCTTTTATCCTGTATGTAATTACATAGGAGGGCTGAGTTTCTGGCACAACCACACAAATTACCTATTGAAATGCTGCTCTAACTACTTCACGTGGAATGGTATCTAAGCCCTCAAGGACAGCTAAGTGGGCTTGTTATTGTAAAGGGACTCCCATTGTCTGCTATTTGTCCAGTAATTCATGAACCACTGGCATATTACTGGTTCCTTATTTATTACCACTGACAAATGATTTCATAATACTGACCAGAGGGATTACACAGCTCACAAAAACTTTCCATATAAGAAGCACGATGTTAAAACACAGCAGAGGCCATCAAACACAGTATTAATGAGAATTTTGTTAGCTTCTAATGCTAATCATTATTGTATCAGAATGCAATTCACACTAATTATTAGTAAAAGTTTACAAACATTAAAAAGTGCATAATAACATTTGGATCTGAGAGGGCTGAAAAAAGACATGAAAACACAACACCAGGGCTTTACTTTTGTGATTGGTGTCCACATGATTGCCAGGAGATTACTTTCTCCACCTTATTCAGCTTAGTGAAGATAAGTTGTCCTCCAAATTTAAATAATATCATACAGCATTGTGAGAAATTTGATTCCATAGAACAAATTATTTCCAGTCCTTAGTATGATCTTGGCTTTTCTTTTCTACCTTTCCAATTGTCCAAAATTCTCATAAATTAAAATATATATATATGTGTGTGTGTGTGTGTGTGTGTGTATATATATATATATTAGGTGGGAGAAGTTCTCCACTTGAGAATAAAACAAACTTGATAGATTGAATACCAGTCTGTGCAGACACCAAACAGACTGAATTCAGGTGATATTCACATTAATGGATATTTTCAAATGTCTGTATAATAAAGCAATGGAGTCTTGATGAATCTGTTAGACTTAATCAACTCATCAACATACAATAAGCAAGGGGAAAGACTGTGTTTTAAAAAAGGGTGTTCTATCCTGTGTACACCATCACAGTATGGAAAACCAAAATAAAAGACAGCCCTTTTAAAATGAGCGGTATAAAATTCACAGTAATGCACATCATTTTGTTTTCATAAGCAATCAGAGAAGGGGGCAGTGCTGAGCATCTATATTGTACAATACAAAACAGTGTAAATAACACAGCAGTAACACACAGATACGTAATGCTAAAAACAGTGCTTTCTGGATCTTTCTTTTACTGGGTGAACACTTGAGCCAGAGATATTTAAACTCTGGGGTTCAATCAACCCTTCGCAATTAGACACAATTAAATCCTCTGACATTGTGAGGGGCCAGATGCTACAGGAAGAATCATCATCTAGGTCGGTGCTACTCTCTATAAGCATTTCGTCATATGATCAAGTGAAAGGATCCATACAAAAATGACGCCCAAACACAAGCCACATGATTTCAACCATTGCTAATGACAGAGGTAGGGAAAAGTCTGCCTGCAGCCACAGCCTCTGCCCTCATTTTTAACATGATAATGAGCAGGTTCCTGCAATGCAGCACAGCCATTTTCTTTTTCCTCTTTTCACTCATGGAAACAAATGCATTCCAGACACTCCTGGAGATTTGAGACATTGTCAGGTGTGGTCGAGGGTCAAAGTGGGGTGTTAGCTTTCAGATTTTGCTGCTTCTCCCTGGGCTTCCCCACTTTGTTCTGTAGAACTTCGTTGTGCATCTTCTTCACCTTCTGCAAAAGAAAACAAAACGGAATACAGGCAAAATAAAATGATTGCTTTTATTTCCAACTCTCAGTATGTCATATTGGTAACTTCAGAAATACTAAAGAGGCCCAAAACCCTTGAAGGAACAAGTATAGTTTCTTGGTAGTCAGTTCGCCACTGGAGTTTTCAAGTACTGATTAATTCTGTGAACTTGGGACAGCATGGCTCAAAAACAAAATAATATTCAAATTTTCAGAGTAGTTAGTGATCAGCTAAACTTTGGATAAATAGCTCAGAAATCTCATGGCCAGGTCATGTCACTTAGATACAGTTTCACAGGTTGCAGAAATCAGAAATGTCTTTAAGTAGAAATCAGAAGTGGGAGCATGTTTACCTTTTTATGCCTGATTGTCTTACTTGAAGAAATATTTTAAAACTGTATTTTCTCCTTTCTATAGCACTTGATGATAATCCAGCTAATTTCTCAGAGGTTCTATTAGTTCAAAGTAAAAGCAATAGTGGAAAATGAAAGGACACTATGTCAGCTGGCCAGTCCCTTGTCAAATAGTTATAATGGCCTCTGGTCTGCCCTTAGAGAACATGTGCACAATTCCAATAAAACCAGCCTCATAACTGCACCCTCAGTAGCAATCTTAGCCAGTGGTATAGCAAACATTTCAATGCTTTCACTCCATATTAGGTCATGTTATATAAGTACAAGCTGTTGGCAATTCCAGACTCAAAGATTCAAATATCTGCATGAGATATTTGGTTATCAGGCAGCCAATATGACTTGGTGGACAAAATGTTTTCAGGTGTCGCAATAATATAAATGAATCAATATTTGCTAAGGGTTTGTTATCATAATTCAAATAAAAGCAGGTAAGTGGGCTGGTCTATTCTTTGGACCATAATGTTATAAGGCAGTTTCTCCTCTACTCTTAGCAAGTGCACACGAAGCACCTCACCATACTCCAACAACATTAAATCTTTAGGAAAATTATAATCAATTCTTCTACATAAAAATATTTTCTTGTAAAGCACTACCAAGGGTATGACCAGACATTATATATCATTTTCATGCACTATTTTATTATGAGAGGCCCCCATGATGCACAGATGGCCTGGTTCTGAGATGTGTAAATTAGCATGCAACAAGAACTTGATAAACAGGAGAAGCTTTTGGTAACCAAAGAAATGAAGGCAAATTAGGGCATCTCTAAGACAGTAGAATATTTCAGGATGAAAGTGACTGTATAAATACAAGATAAGGAACTTGACTCCCACGGGGCTTGGGACCTTCTAGGTGTCTGGGGACACTTCTCAGGGCTTAGCATTATGCTGCAAACATAGAGACTGTTGCTAAACAGATGCTTATTAACAAATAAAAGTAATCATGAGGTAACAATATTGTTGAGTATAAACTAAAATGAAGCTGAAACATTTATGAATTAGAAAGGAAATTCTTCACAATTCTTAGTGACATTGAATTTGTCATTATACATTTGTCTTTTTTTATATTTTAGATCTTCATGTTATGCAGTTATTAGTTTTTGTACTTAGAATAAACAAAGTTATTGCTTTGTATACTGTTCCTGGTTTTGGACTTCATAATTTTAGAGAAAGAGCAAATGTTGCAAGAGCCTAGTGAATTGCAATTAACATGCAAAAATATTTAGAAAAGAAGACATTTGGAGAATATTAAGATAATTTAAATTAATTATAATATCAGATGAAATAAATTAATTTTATTTACATTTATTCAATATAAAATTTCAATTCTATTATTTAAATAATTTATAATAATTTAATATGTTTCTCAGGAAAATAAAGTGTTCTTAGGACTAGCAATTCTCAACTTCAGGAAAAATAGAAAAAGAAGAAATTAAATTACACTATGAATAAAAATGTCCTAATATTAAGAGTGGCTAAAATTAATGCAGACACTTTAAAATAGCATATGTGTATGAAAAACAAAATATAAATATTATGCAAGACTGCAGCAAAAATGTATTTATCCATCTCATGTTACCAAATTGGAATAATTTCCTATACAGTCTTTCTCAGAGCTGTTCTGGGAAGTAACTACTGGTAGCAATAATAGCACAACAATGAAACCTAAGATACACACAGGTCTGTGTATTCCAAAGTGGTAACGTTAAAGTTTTATTATTAATCCGAATTTCAAAAGACCAGTCTGAGAAGTACTGAGCTTTAGTCATTGAATAAAATACTGTCCTTATGTATTTTAAAGTAATATTGCTGAGCCGCTTCATTAATCTATATATGCATATACTCTGACTCAGTTTTCTAATAATCTAAATGTTTTACCTTAAAAATGCTAACAGCGAAGACATATTGAATAATTAAGAGTCAGAAATTGTGGTAAGTGCTTTCCATGCACATAATATCAGGGTTCCCTAATCGTGAATTCTTTTCACTTTTAAAGGTTATTTTTACACAAGTCTTCTCAGGGAAACACATTCAGCTTTGATATTTGCAAAAGCTACGGGTGGAGGAACTGTCAGGGAACTTATTCTAATACTCAGAAGTAAAACTGTCAAGTATTTTATTAATGAAGATAGACTCCTTGGGTAAGAATTCAAGGCCCAGTAAGGAGACACATTTTTCACAAACCCATTCTATCTGGAATGGGAAATCAAAGACCTAAGACTTACTAATGTAACAGATCATTTTACTTCCATTTTTAATAAAATTAGCCCTGGAGACTCTTTTTTTCTAAAATTGTTCTTAGAATTGAAGTCTATCAGAATTACCTGTGAATCTTGTTAAATATCTATCTAGTAAATGTTAGAGGTGGCCAATATTGTCAAAGGTAGGTGCTCCAACTTAGTTAAATACTGTACATAAGCAATTTCAGCTTTTGTAGAAATTAGGCTTTAAAAAAACACACCATGTATTTTATTGATGGCATTAATAAAATCAGATTAAGGACTCTGCATTTAAGTGAGAAGCCTTCTAAAGAGACATCACTGAAAATAGAGCAGGATTGATTAAGAGATTAGTCTCAGACTTTCGTCTTGCCTTAGATTGTTTAAAACTCTTTATATTAGATTACTTTCAAACATGACTTTTCGTGCCTTAATCCCACTTGGTAAAATGCTGCAAATCATTCCATGCTCACAGAGAAATGTGTGCCAGATGACTTACCTGTCTTGTTGATATCAAGACCTGCTAATTTCAAGGCTAATTCATTGCTGTTGCCACTTGCAGAGGAAACCAGGATATCATGTATTGCATTTCTTCTACCTGTTCTTCCTGAGGCAATAAAATCTGCATATGTAGTTTCCACATCAGTCATTGCTACCAAATATCCACATAGCAGGGACTACAAAAGAAAGTAAAATTAATAGGTAAATATAATGGTAGTCAATGCTAAACATTTAACAAAGACAACTGTTAAACTACCGACCTAGTATATGAATGTGAAACAACTGTCCTGTTTGCAGGTTCACAAAACAAGTAATGCCTTTTCTGGTCCTAAATATTTAAATCAAAGGTCTGGGAACCTTTAATGTACAGGGCCTGGTAGTACATATTTAGGGTCACATGATCTCTATTCCAACTACTCAACTTTGTCCTTACAGTAAAAAAGCAGCCACAGCCAATACGTAAAACAAATGTAATAAACAAACTTTACTAACAAAAATAGGGAATGGGCTAGATTTAGCCTACATGCCATAGTTTGTTGACATTTAGTTTACATTATAAAATTATCTTTCTCTAATACCATTTTAGTCATTCTTCAACTCCAGAGAGAACTTGAGATCAGGTGGGAGGCGTTGAGTGAAAAGTAGTTCATCCTAGGGATAAGCAGTAAGTGAGAGCATTGCCTGTACAGTCCGTTAATGAAATGGACTAAAATTCAGTTTGCTTTTTATTACCACTATGCACCATGCACCAGCAATTCTAAATATTTTCAGTGATCAAGTACTGCTCTCAGTCCAGAAAAACAGCCCCCACGCTCCCCTCAGTAAGTCATTACTTGAGAGGAGTAACAAATACTCTTGATTAAATCTTGGAAATGAAATGTAAAAGGTACAAAACTGATTACTCAAAACCCTCTCATTTCTATCATTAAAATGGCCATACTACCCAAAACAATTTACAGATTCAATGCTATTCCTAGCAAACTACCAACGATACTTTCCACAGAATTAGAAAAAAATCATTCTAAAATTCATAAAGAACCAAAAGAGAGCCCAAATGGCCAAAGCAATCCTAAGAAAAGAAAAAAAAAAAAAAAAAAAAAAAAAAAAAAAAAAAAAAAACAACCAGAAGCATCACACTACCCAATTTTAAGCTGTACTACAAGGCTACAGTAACCTAAAACAGCATGATACTGGTACAAAAACAGACAAAGAGACCAATGAAACAGGTTAGAGAACCCAGAAATAAAGCCACACTTAAAGCCATCTGATCTTCAACAAAATTGACAAAAACAAACAATGGGGAAAGAACTCTCCAATAAATGGTGCTGGGATAACTGGCTGGCCACGTGTAGATTGAAACTGGACCTTTTCCTTTCACCATGTACAAAAATCAATTCAAAGACTAAGTCAATTTCAATTGATTAAAGACTTAAATGTAAAACCTAAAACTGTAAAAACTCTAGAAGAAAACATAGGGAATACAATTCTGGACATAGGCCCTTGCAAAGAATTTATGTCAAAGACTCCAAAAAGAATTGCCACAAAAGCAAAAATTGACAAATGGGATATAATTAAACTAAAGAGCTTCTGCACAGCAAAAGAAACTATCAACGGAGTAAACAGATAAACCACAGAATGGCAGAAAATAGTCTCAAATTATGCATCTGACAAAATTCTAATATCCAGAACTGAAAAGGAACTTAAACAAATCAACAAGCGGTGGTTCACGCCTGTAATCCCAGCACTTTGGGAGGCCAAGGTGGGTGGATCACCTGAGGTCAGGAGTCCGAGACCGGCCTGACCAAAATGGTGAAACTCTGTCTCTACTAAAAATACAAAAATTAGCCAGGTCTGGTGTTGGGTGCCCATAATCCCAGCTACTCAGGAGGCTGAAACAGGAGAATCACTTGAACCTGGGAAGCAGAGGTCACAGTGAGCTGAGATCATGCCCACTGCACTCCAGCCTGGGTGGAGAGAGTGAAACTTCATCTTGAAATAAACAAATAAATAAATAAATAGATAAATAAATAAATAAAAGCAAAAACCAAATAGCTCCATTAAAAATGGGCAATGGATATGAACAGACACTTCTCAAAAGAAGATACACACATGGCCAACAAGCATATGAAAAACTGGCCAACCTAATCATTAGAAAAATGCAAATCAAAACTACAGTGAGATACCACCTCACACTAGTCAGAGTGGCTATTACTAATAATTCAAAAATTAACAGATGCTGGTGAAGTTGCAGAGAAAAGGGAACATTTTTACACTACTGATGGGAATATAAACTAGTTCAGCCACTCTGGAAAGCATTTTAAAGATTTCTCAGTGAACTTAGAACTACCATTAGACCCAGCAATCATATTACTGGGTATATACCCAAAGGAATATAAATCGTTCTTCCATAAAGACACATGCACACGTATGTTCATCAGCACTTTTCACAATAACAAAGACATGGAATCCACCTAAATGCCCATCAACAGTGGATGAGATCATGTCTGTTGCAGCAACATGGATGGAGCTGAAGGCCATTATCCTAAGTAAATTAATGCAGGAACAGGAAACCAAACACTGCACATTCTCACATGTAATTGGTAGCTAAAAACTGAGTACAAATGGACAAAAGAAGGGAACAATAGACACCAGGGCCTATCTGAGGATGGAAGGTGGGAGGAGGGTGAGGATCAAAAAACTATAGGGTACTATGCTTATTACCTGGGTAATAAAATAATCTGTACACCAAACCCCCTAAATATGCAATTTACTCATGTAACAAACCTGTATATGTACCCCTTGAACCTAAAATAAAAGTTGGAAGCAAAACAAACAAAAATAAACCAAAACCACCTCATTTGTAAAATTCTGAATTTGGAAATTCTCTCCTCTTGTCACAGCCACCTTTTCTTTCTCTTTTCTCTTATACTCAATGAACCAATTCTTTATACTGACGCTGTCTTTAATTCCTTGAATCACTCTTTAGTTGCCTCTAGGTCCAGCCCTACTTGAATCAGTTATGCACTACTTTATGTAGTTTTTTTTATTAGCATCAAGAAGTTCCTTTGATCTATTGTTATCTTTACTTCTGTACCTACACTTCACTGCTGGGAAAACACTATAGTATATTTTCTCTGATCTCAGTACTGGGCGGTTGCGTGTTACCAGAAAAAGTCACAAAATTGTGCCAATTGGCTCAACTAGAAATTTCTGGCTCTATTATTAGTACACACTTGGATGGAGTTGCCCAGAAATTCTTCGGTTCACCTCTAGTTGACTCTTCCTTATGCTATTCTCTTTGGGAAGGATTCCAAAGCCTTTCCAGTCTACACACCAGACACCACCTACCTTAAGAGATGACTCTGCGTCTTCCTCTGAGAAGATACAGGACATCTGTTACAAATTCTCTAAAATTTCTTCCTTTTTCAAACAACATTTCTCAGTATAATCACCATTCTTTCTTTTTTGGATGAATTGACCTGTCTTTCTAAGACAGCTATTGAGCTATTGATTTTATTTCCTTCCACCTCTAATGTCATTACCTACTGCCCATTAACATGACACATGTTGGAGAATATATTTTCCCTCATTTCTTTCCCTTGATATCCATTACAGGTTCTAATAAGGCAGAAACTGCATTTTGTTAATATTTTAATCACATACAATTTCTAGCAGAGTTGTTTGCACATAGCCAATGTTAAATA
Source organism: Rhinopithecus bieti (assembly GCF_001698545.2). Taxonomy (NCBI): domain Eukaryota; kingdom Metazoa; phylum Chordata; class Mammalia; order Primates; family Cercopithecidae; genus Rhinopithecus; species Rhinopithecus bieti. Next base: position 345,968 of record NW_016804150.1, read on the forward strand.
AGAATATGTTAAATAGAACTGACCAATGAGGAAGAAATATATTAATCACCTTTTATCGGTGACCACAGAAAACTTTCCTGCTTCCTGATTGTACTAAATTACTAAATCCTAAAAATTCATCTACTTCAGTCTAGAAGTTTTTATAGATGAAGAACCTGAGGACCAGATAATTCAAGTGATCTGACCATATTCACATATTTAATAATTTAATCTGCCCATATTCACATAGTTAATGAATTAAGTACTTGAAACTTAAGTCTGCAAAGTTCCTGCCCACACTTTTTACTTTACCAGGCAGCCTGTCTATGAGTAAGTCGGAGTTTGAATAAAGTTTTTGGATCTTGGAATAATTCAGTGTTATTAATGGTAAAGATATTTTCATTATCTGCATTACCATTAACCAACACAGTATTTGGTTTCTACATTACTTCAGAGGTTTAGAACTGAACATGCACATCAACCTAGCAAAAACATCTTATAAATATTTAAGGAGAGGTGGAGTCACAAGACATATTCAAGCTCTTTTCACAATAATTTTCACTCTTAGTCTCTTTTTATAAATTTTAAAAACATAGACTTAGGCCGGGCACGGTGGTTCATGCCTGTAATCCCAGCACTTTGGGAGGCCAAGGCGGGCAGATCACGAGGTCAGGAGTTCGAGACCAGTCTGAACAGCATGGTGAAACCTTGTCTCTACTAAAAATACAAAAATTAGCTGGGCGTAGTGGCGCACATCTGTAATCTCAGCTATACAGGAGGCCAAGGCAGGAGAATCACTTGAACCCAGGAGGCGGAGATTGCAGTGAGCCAAGATCAGGCCACTGCACTTCAGCCTGGGTGACAGAGAGAGACATCATCTCAAAAAAACAAATAAAGAAACAAATAGGCTTAAAAAAGCACAAGTGCTATTATTTCTGATCTGATAACAATGTTGTAAAATAGGAAAACAAATCCTCATTTTTCAGATGAAGAAAATAAGTCTCAGAGATTTTAAGTAACCATGGAATCATACATATTACCATGACTTAAACTATGGGTATATGTCTTTGGGTTTTGTGTAAAGGGCATTGTACTTTGCAGTAAAGGTCCCTGTTTTTTGCCATTATCATTTCTAACTGCCATAATAATACATATCCTCGTAGGGTTTTATATCTAATTAATTCTCCTTGCTGAAAATAGTTTTTAAAAGATTTGAAATACCAAAATGAAGCAGAGAAAGTGGTAAAATTTCCATGGGAAGGTATATATTAAAAGAAAGTGTCTTGTATTATGATTTATCTATTTGGGAATTTTAAAAGATCCTGGTGGCAATCCTACTTGTACTAGGGTAACCAACAACTTACTCTGATTTTTTATTTAGTCCACTCCCAAGTAATGAACACAGGAAGGAAGAAATGAGGTTATGAGAGACATAAAAGTATATTGTGCTTACTTTTAAAATCTTCATATATAGCTTTCATTTCAATTGAATGAAAGACAATGTGGACAATTGTGAGAAGAGGTTATTCCTGTAAAGTTGAAATATATTTTTAGATCAATGGACATCCAATTCTGCATCTTTAAAGTAACATGGAAACTAAGTAATGGATATCCAATTGCACTAGCCAATATAATTATTATAATACAAATAGGTATTACTATAAAAGTAATATTTCATTGCTTATTACGTTTTCTTTCTCTAGACAATAGGTCTATTTTCCAATAAAAGAACAATAGCTAACAAACAACACACACCAAATATGTGAATGAAGGAAAGCATACAATTACATTTTTAAACAAAATATATATTGTATACTCCAGATTTTCTCTATGATTATAGTGCTTTTAGTGAATTCCCCTTAAGTGCTCAAAATAGATATTTTACCTGCATGGTGGTTATTTTTTTTTTTTTTTCAGTCAAGCATTTAGACACTTCTAATTTAGTGATATGACTCTGAGAGATAAATATCTTTTACGTCAAGTATACCTGTATAGATGACTTGTACTTGTGCTTTGAAATTCTGGAGAACAGCCATTATTTTATGGTTGACAGATATTCACCCCCAAAATTACAAAATTCAAAAAAAGCCAGATAAATGTCAGCAGCAGATGGAAGTGTAATAGACCAGCAAGTAGCACATATTCTGACTTTATAAAAATAATCAGGAAAAAATCTGGAAAACTTATTAAAAGTAGACTTTGACTCTTTACTAGAGTTTCCTGTCTATGTTGCTATAATTGGAATTTTCTAGACATAACCAAATGATAGTATTGAATACAGACAAGGTAATATGCTGTTACTTTTTTGTATCCAGTTATACAAAAGATCCAATTATACTAATATTCAGCCCTATGGGATAGGGAAAAGAGGGAAATGGACATTTTATTATTTAAATGCTGAACTATTTGAAGTTGTATTAAATTTTAAAGCATAAATCTCTAAAACCTGAAATCTAAAAATTCAATCAAAATCTATGAATTAGAAATAAGCTTGCTCTTTCTTTTCCCCATTCTTAAAACAGCCTCACTCTCTTACTCTTTAGCAACAGAAGCAATATTGCTGCTCTACAAATTCTTTATATAATGGATTTCAAAACTGAGACTCATGATCTGTGTTTTCCTTTTTTATGCTATCTTTTTAAAATTCCATACACACAAATTTTTTGAGAGAATAAAGCAAAAGGTATTACTATAGTAGAATTTATAGATTTAGATAGATTTCAAGAGGCTATCTAAAAGGCATGTACTTACGTCTCCTACGTTAAACAAACTGAAGTGTTCCACATCGATGGATTCTAGAAGTTGGGACTATGATGTTGCTAAAATGATTTTTATAGTGACATTGAGTCATGAGCCAAATGGTGACTGGATAACATGCTAATTTTACTCCTGTAAATGGGACACATGAAATGAGACTCACAGACTTGGAGGAAAGAATGGAGAGAATGTCATTAGCATGCACTGAAGACTTCGCTTCTCTTTAATCTGAATACTATGACTTAAGTAAGAAAGAAAGAAAGAAAAAGAAAGAAAATTCCCCTGATTCCACTGTTACAAAATGCAATTATATAACTTCTCAACTTTGACTTTGTGAAATCATGGGAAGTATGTTTAAAGCCCTTGAGTAGTTTACTACATGTTTAGTGCTTGATCTACATTAATATTTCTGAATTGTTTTGGTCTCAGATATCTATTACATGCTCAAAAATTATGAAGAACTCCACTTAGCTTTCATTTGCCAGGGATAAATCTACCAATATTTAACATATCGGAAATTAGAAAAATTGAAAAAATTAAATAATTACTAACTCACCTCAAATACTATTAATAAACCCATTACATTTTATATAAATATTTAATGACAATAAAATATATTCTCCAAAGCAAAAAAATAAATAAATAGTGACAAGGGTGGCATTGATTTACATTTGCAACTGTCTGGTTTAATTTTGCAAATGTCTGGTTTAATAAAAGACATCTGGCTTCTCATATTTGCTTCTGCATTCAGTCTCTCTTAATATGTTGTTTTAGTTGAAGTATATAAGAGAATCTGGCTTAACAGAGATATTATTATTTTAGCTGGAAAAGTGAGGAAAATTTTAATAGCTTTTTCAGATAATTGTGGCTTTTTTTCAATGTGGAATCTAAAGTCATATGAATATGCTTTCCATACTCTGCCTTTAGAAAGTTCCCATTGTCTTTCTTGCAGTTTGAAATGATCTTTTGTCCACACATTTTTTTCCTTTTTTTTTTTTTAAACTATCAGACATTGGTCATCTGGAAAATATTGGTACACTGGGTTATGTAAATTTCCCAAATGGTAGCACATTTAATTATACAGTATCACATTTGTTAGCAATATCACCTATCTCATCTGAAAAGTCTTTAAGAATTGGGAAACTGCGGGAGGCTGAGGCAGGAGAATGGCGGGAACCCGGGAGGCGGAGCTTGCAGTGAGCTGAGATCCGGCCACTGCACTCCAGCCCTGGCGACAGAGCCAGACTCCGTCTCAAAAAAAAAAAAAAAAAAAAAAAAAAAAAAAAAAAAAAAAAAAAAAAAAAAAAAAAAAAAAGAATTGGGAAACTGACAAATTCACAGGGGCAGATAATAAGTTTTCCAATATTATAACTTTTGTTTGAAAGTTCAGATTTTTTCACTGGCAAAAGATACTGTTAGATTTTGCTTTCCTAGAAGTGACAAGGTCACTTTGTTCATTTTCAAGAAAATCTCTGCCAAATGTCCAAGTTTGTACAACTGCAGTTTGCCTGTCACTTCTTTCAAGTAAAAATGGTGATCCAAGAAAATAGTGTCTAGCTCAGCTCTCAACCCACAGTTGCACAAGGTGCTTTACTTGTGATAACCATGTGTTTGATACACAAGAGAAGTGCTTCATGAGATGCCCCATTTCATCACATGAATATTAAAAAGATGTGTACTCAAAGGTCGAGATTCAAGAAAATGAATTTTTTTTTTTTTACTGCTTCATCAAGTACATTCTTAGGTAAGCCTGGCGCTAAAAAAAATACTAGTTGTGAGTGTGTAGGGTTGCAGAATACATAGATCACTAGGAGAGTTTGGTGCCGCTGACTTGCCTAGTGCAAAAGTGCCAACAGTTCCCTGCCCACCTCCGCCTTGCTTTTGCATAATTCCTGCAAATGTCAGCCTTTCCCCCCCTCCCTGAATGGCAACATTACTTAATTTCTCCTCTCAAACTTTCTTTAGATCAGACTCAAATACTTTTTCCCCCTACAATGTTTAACACATAAAAACTTTAAAATGAGAAACTTCACCTGTAAATGTTTAAAATATTAGAAGTACTATCTTTCTTTAGAAAATATTTTTATAATTAGGCAACGAGTGACCTCAAAGCTACTCATAAATCCTTATACTCATTTCTGGTTTACCCCTATACTATCCCTAATAAAAACAATTTCTTTTTTTTTTTTTCTATGCTCTTTAAATTTTATTTGTATCTTGCTTTCTTACTCCCCATAGCAAATCTTACCTAATAACTTTGTGGAGACCAAGGTCATCATTCATCTTCAATCCTCTTTCTTTATTGTCACATTTAAAGTCATCCATCTCTTTATTCAAGAGTCCTTTTGCCCACCCTTATTAATACCTGACTGGTACTCTTGATTCTATCTTCTCCTCCATTATCATTCCTTCAATTCTGCCTCTTGCTTCTGGAGTCACAATTTTACTTCAGCTACTTCTTTAGCATCTTTCAAATCGCTTACATCTTCCCTGTATAAAATCTTGTATCTTTTAACTCTCTATTTTTTTCTCTCTCTTTTTTTTTTTTTTTTTTTGAGGCGGAGTCTCGCTCTGTCACCCGGACTGGACTGGAGTGCAGTGGCCAGATCTCAGCTCACTGCAAGCTCCGCCTCCCGGGTTTACGCCATTCTCCTGCCTCAGCCTCCCTAGTAGCTGGGACTACAGGCGCCCGCCACCTCGCCCAGCTAGTTTTGTATTTTAGTAGAGACGGGGTTTCACCGTGTTAGCCAGGATGGTCTCGATCTCCTGACCTTGTGATCCGCCCGTCTCAGCCTCCCAAAGTGCTGGGATTACAGGCTTGAGCCACCGCGCCAGGCCTTTTTTCTCTTTCTTTCTTTTTTTTTTCTTTCTTTTTGAGACAGGGTCTCGCTTTGTTGCCCAGGTTGGAATGCAATGGAACAATCAACCCTGCATGTTCTTTAAGACATTCATCTCTTTTTATTTCATTTACTCCCATACAGGAAAAGAGGTAGATACTAGTTTTCCCTGCTTCCTCTACACTGCTTTATTTTTAATTCCTCTTGTAATTTTACACATATATCTATTAACTAAGGAGAACTGTTTTCTCAGGAACTATCACTACAGATTATTCACCACATGCAAGTCTTTTCACAATAGTCATTCATATCAAATTGTATATAGCATTTTACACGGCAGTTTTTTATTGTTCTTTTTGTTGTTGTTTTTGCAATTTTGCTCTTGTTGCCCAGGCTGGGGTGCCGTGGCACGAACTTGGCTCACCGCTACTTCTGCCTCCCAGGTTCAAGCGATTCTCCTGCCTCAGTCTCCTGAGTAGCTGGGATCACAGGCATGTACCACCATGCCCAACTAATTTTGTTTTTTTAGTAGAGATGAGGTTGCTCCATGTTGGTCAGGCTGGCCTCGAGCTCCTGACCTCAGGTGATCCACTCACCCTGGCCTTCCAAAGTGTTGGGATTATATGTGTGAACCACCATGCCTGGTCTTTTTTTTCTTTTTGAAATGTTCTTGTCCCTTGGCTGCCGTAGTTACTGTAGTCTTTTGGTTGCTTTATAATCTTCCTGTAGTTCTTGATTTTCCCACTACTTATCTCTTAAAATAAATCTTTATTCTCCTTTTTGTTTTTTATGCTCTTTCTGGTAATCCCATTTACCCTAATAACCTTAACTGTCACCTGTAAAATGATGCTACTCAAATCTATAATTCTGGGGCCTGATATTTTTTTTAAAGCTTCACTAGAGAATTTCTACTGACTATTAAATACTCCACTATGGATGTCTTTAAAATCTCAAATTCAGTATGTTCAAAATGGGATCTCTTGCTTTCCTCATCTCCACCTCTACTCACAAAACTGTTCATTCTTTCTATTATTTTGCTTATATCTCCACTATTTTCTCAGGTATCAATAATAGAAATCTCAGAATTGTATTCAATCACTCCCTCTCACTAATTCTTCACATCCAATAATTTCTCAAACCTCAGTAGTTAATTCCATCTATTCAATCTCTCTTAAATATTCTTCATTCCATTGTTCTGGCAACAACCTTCATCATCTCTCTCTTTCTTGACTGTTGCAACTGTAGGCTAACAATTCAACTTACCTAAATCTTCTCCAATTTACCCGTTAAAGGGTCAGCAGAATTAACTTTATAAAACATAAATAGTACTCAAAAATCCTCACTTGTTCCTAGGAACCCACAAAACATAGTTCAATTTTTTGATGGCCCTTAAGAGTTTGAAGCCAATCTACTTTACTAACCTCGTTTCTCACAGTATCCCTCCTGTTCATAATAAGGTCCAATCACAGCAGCACATGTAATACTCTTGGTATTCTCCTGTTGGTCTTCTCAACCTTTTTCATCTTTCCAGTTACACTCTTTCTCCATCTCCAGGTAGAATAAATAACTTTGTTATCGTGTTGATTTAATTCTGTCTTATATGAGAATTTATTATTTTCACGTTGACCTCTTTATATTATATTTCTGGATCTTTGATTTTCAAATCCACTGCAACACATGGCACAGAGTTTTGTATTTTGTTCCTAAATCCACAAAACGTATTGTGTAGATTATTCTTGATTATCTTACTCAAGATCCTCCTTGTTTAAGTAACTTGATCGAGGTCATACGGTTGTTCACAGTAAAACTAGGCTAAGAGAGCTTGTGTCCTTATTCTTACCCAGTTCATTTTCCTGTCTAATAAAATATTTTTTATAAACTTAAGAAGATAAATGCAATTATGATCTCTAGCACTTTCTTTTCTTATATTCACAATTATAACAAAATACTGTTTAAAATAACAGCAATAGAAAGCAACTAGAGTCCCGAGTAATCTAACCTATTTTCACTTTGTTGATGGCTCCCTCTTTTAAGTTTTTTATCAAATATATATGATGAAAGTAGCAAATTAAAACATAGAACAATTTGTTTTGTTCTCTTGTTAGGGCTTTTTATATCATTTATTCATTTATTTAATATTTCAAAGGGATTATAAATCATTTATCTGCTAATCTTTGCAATATCCCTGCTGAGACAGTTAATTAGCTGCAGAGGTACTGCTAGTTGGCAAGTGACAAGTAATATTACCTGCACATTACAAAAGAAGAAACGAAAGCAGCGAGAGGTTAATCGACTTGACCAATGTCTTACCCAGTCAGCGGCAGTACTGACGTCAGAAAGGGGACCAGGGTTTATTCACATCAAAATCACAAATGCATTAAGGGCCCTGGGGCTGGTGGTGTTCTTTGTTATATAACACTTGCCAAATTATTTATTTTATCTTTTTCTTAACTGGCTCTGTAAGAGTCTAAAGAAGAAAGATACTTTTAAAATCTATAACCTCTCATTTATCTATGACTTTTCCTTCTATGTTAAATAAATATTTAGATTTTCAAAGGCGTTTAGAACACTGACACAGTTCTCAAAATAACTTATATTAACTTTTCATCTTTAAAATCACAAAAAGGATCCAGTCAAGCTCAGTAACATTTTCTAGTCTGTTCCAAGATATAATACTGACCGTAAGAATAACAAAACTGCTACGATTTAATAGTGCCTTATGAATAATAGTAATAACAAAAATAAATATCACATATGTGCCAGATACACACTCTTTGTATATGGATTATATAATTTAAATTTCTTAACAACTCTCTCCAAATAGTATTCTCATTATTTCACTTTTAAAGATTAAATAATAAAGGTTTAGAAATCTTAAGTCACAAAAATAGTAGGTGATTTAACCATTTACAGTTACCATTTTCCAATATTTGCATTGGGGTATAAACTTACTTCATTTTCTGTTAATGGCTTGCTATCAATATTTCTTTTTAAATATGTAAGTAGTTTACATTATGTTTTGACGTATTACGCCATAGGGTGACAGTCTATTGATATCTCAACAGTATCTGGGTTTTGAATATTATGATCTGCTATGCAGAGTATTAATGACACCACTATCTTTTTCTTGATTTCTGTATTTGTTCTAGAAACACTTCCTATTCCATCTCCCACAAATCTGGTTTAATTATCCAGGTGATGGTCCTCATATTCAGTTAACTCACTGTCAGGGCTGTTTTGCCTTGTGATAGTAAAAGCACACTCTCTGGAGACTATGAGTTTGAGAAAGACCTACACAAATATTGACACCTAAAAAAAGGCTTCCAAAATATTTTTTAAAATGCAAAATTGAGATTAAAAGTATGTTTATTTAATATTATCAGCACTAATATTACAACTCATGAAATGCATCTCCTACTTAGTTATGTAATAAATTATATTAAATATGTGATTTGGTACATTTTAACATATTTGATAAAATGTAGTGTGGAGCTTTCAAAAGTGCAATTGCCCAGGATGGAGGAAAGCTTAAAAATGGTCCTGCTCATAATGAACTAGTGACTTCGATTGGCAGGTTGAGGCAGAGATGCTAGGCCCTGAGAATAAGAGAGCAGGGGTACAGTGGAGCAGACTGCCTGATGAAATAGGAGAGTTAGAAATTAGTGATTTATTGAGTGGGAAGCATGAAGGTAGGGGATTCTAGGTTGACAAATTTTAGAATTGTGTCTAGATTTCTAACTTGGATAAATGAGAGGCCAGTGCTGTTTGGTGAAGGCAAAAGGAACAGCAATATGGAAAGTCTAAGAATGCCATTTTAATATGTCACAATGCTACATTTAAGTTAAACTCGGTGATCTTTTCTGAATGAATGAAAATGCATTAATTAAAAACACATATTTCATACACATGTTAATATCTGCTATTCTGCAAGCATTTTCTGTAGTGTCTAAATATCTATTCCTACTGAAAAAGTGCTTAAACACTTCAATATGCCTCTTTTCAGCCAAAAAGAAAAACAGTTGCCATGACCATGTTTCAACATATTTTAAATCTATACATAATCACTGCCAATTTATAATATCTTCTCTGCAGATGCTAATTTCCTATATAGCATTTTTTGCAAATGTAATTGTTCAGTATCATAATTAGTGTTTTTCATTGCTATTACCTGTCTGAATGTTGTTAGAATTTTTTGTTAATCTTTTATTAATGGCACGCTTTTCAGTACAATGTGTAATCCTCTTTTCTCTGACACTGTTATAAATTATTTCAAAGATTTTCATACACTTGTTTTAAATAGAATTTTCAAATTTTCAGGCTATTTTAAGTCAGTAGAATAGGCTCTAGATAAAAGAAAATGCTGAAGAACAGAAATGTGATTTAAATGTAAGTGTAAATAAGAAAGTGTTAATTTGGCTAATGAGAAATATACCCATATATAGAAAATATATAAAGAATATAGCAATCAATAGACAGTTCAAAATGAGATTATCCACTGAACTATTTTTAAATATTAGTGAAAAGATGTGATCAAATCACTATATTAATAAAATAAAAAAATTGTATAAGGTAACAAGATAAACAATATGTGTATTTATTTTGGCCAAGAGACAAGTTGTTATCTGGAAAACTCATGACATGTTGTATATTATCAAAATTACAATCAATATGAGCAACTCTACTACTGACTCTATTATCAAGACTAGAAATTATTATTATGACTCTATTCCATTACCAGGAATATTGAAGAAACTATTTAAAATGGTAAACATTAATTATAACAAATAAATACCAATCCATCTGATGAAGAGGTTTCTGTGAACTGATACATTAAGGATCTCAAAATCTTGCTTTGACTACAATATAAACTACTTGAGATTTATATTTTCTAGTTTGCACTCTAAATTTTAGAAAAGTGTTTTATGCACAATTCAAAGTACATACTTAAAATAAAGTACAAAGTAAATACTTAAAATAAAATGCTTGAATTCATTACCTTGTGGTACACATTGGAATGTCTTTCATATTTACATAAGATTTTTTATTTCAGCATTATGCATTAACAATGTTTGTGTCTAATTCCCATAATATTTTGTGTCAACCAAACTCATTTGAGTGATAATTAGAAGATCTGGTGCTTATCTTCTAGGCTTTAATCATTGCATGTTACTTCTTTAATTCACACCAACTTTTAATAATTTATAACACAACCAAAGACACTATAAACACATAGAATAAGCACTATGCAAATGACTCAGGATAAAACAGGTTTCAGATGTGAAATTATAGCCTTGCTTGGCTATACTTCCATCTAAGTGCTTCATGTGAATAGAGATGTTCCACCAGCTGCATATATAAGTCACCTAGGGTGACTTTTAAACTTACCAATGGCTGGCCCCACTATCAAATCTGATTATTATCTACATGATAATAATTGTTTTTCAACTGAGAGCTTTATTTTATTGGTTGCAAAGGCAGCACACACACACACGCACACACACACACACACACACACACACACACACTCTTCCTAGTACTTTTAGAAATTATAGAACAGGGTTAAGCATAACTATTGAGTTTAAATGCTACTTATCAACATGTTAAAATGCAAATGAGTGGGGGAAAATTAAAGGTAAGCTGTTTTACATACATTTTTTAAGTTTTATAGAAATCCCTAGGAAATTAATATGAAACGGGAAAACACGAAAATCTTGTTGCTTTCTGTATTCCCTCGCCTGTGGCAATGCAAACAACAGAAATCACTCTGGGACTTCAATTAACCCATTAATGCCAGACGTTGCAAATTTCTTTTGTGAAAAATCAGACTTTGGTGATGACCTTGAGCAGTGGGATGTAAATGACTCCCACAAGTTTAGCGTCCCAATAATGGAACACTAGGCATAAATAGGTTAAGGAAGGCTAGAATAGATTAGGTCCAGCCAACATTGTCTCTCTCTCCCATCTCCCTCTAAGGTAGGACAACTCTAGTCCCCACCTTATTGTCTCCAACTATAATCTCCTCTACTAAAATGTGTTTTTATACTAGTGTTACACAGTAATTCACCTGTAAGAGAGTGCAAATGCAAGCGGAGTCATTTAAAGAAGAAAGGAAAATGCTCTCACAAATTTTTAACACAGAAACAGCATTTCAAGAGTGAGTTACAAAAAAGTAAAATTGAAAAATATTTCTCACACCTAATACTTGCAGATAATACTATCATCCCGCTCACAAAAGCAAGACGGATGAGGCATAGAAGGAACGTAGTGTTGAGGGCAATGAAAATAAGCAGTTACTGCAATCTGTTACAAGCTTCATTCAATTGATTAAAAGACAGGAGATTCAATGCCATAATTTTTACAGTACTTGCTTGCCATCTGATGCTGGGAAAAATATTAATTTCTCTGCACTTCAGTTTTCATGCCTCCAAAATGTGGATTCTCAAACTAAAGAAATATTTTAAAACTTTTCGAGGTCTAAAAATTGCTGACCTTAGTGTCTGTGTGCTCTTCATAAAGGGCAAGTTTTCACGAAGTATGGTATTCTTCTAAAAGGCCTTTCAAGTAAGAAAAAACTATATTTAGAAAGCCCATTCAGTGTGCCTGGGTGTTCTCATGTCTTGCTGCTATTTATAACCAGGTATGGGCCAATAGGACAACAGCTTTGCTTTAACTAATAAGTGCCCAGGATTCTGAGAGTTCAAGAGAAGTTTTTCATTTTTCTAAGTGTGGATTTAAGAAATCATTGAAAACAGGAATTTTTTTAAAATGTGTTTGCTGAATTGCCCAGCTGTTACCTGGCCTGACATGGATGATTTAAAAGGTCGCATTTCTGTTCGGACATATAGTTGTCACCCTGCTGTTTTATCATCGCCCTCTTACAGGGTAAACATGCTCAACTGTTTTGAGTTTGTGAGTGTGAATGCTTCTTATGGTATGTTTTTCTTATGAATTTCATGCCTATTTATTCCAATTTGAATGCAGGTAGAAATATATAAAATTCTTGAAGAACTTATTTTCATTCTTATGAATCTTGTTGATTTTATGGTAATATAGAGAACTTTACTAATTTTATAGATGTTTGTAGAGTAAAAAACATTGCCACAGTTTGGCTTTGTGTCCCCACCCAAATCACATCTTCCATTGTAATCCCATAATCCTCACGTGTTGTGGGAGGGATCAAGAGGGAGGTAACTGAATTGTGGGGGTGGTTCCCCCCATGCTGTTCTTGTAATGTTGAGTACTCACAAGATCTGATGGTTTGAAAAGTGTTGGGCATTTCCCCTGCTTGCACTCATTCTCTCTCCTGCCACCCTGTGAAGAGATGCCTTCCACCATGATTTTAAGTTTCCTGAGGCCTCCCCAGCAATGTGGAACTGTGACTCAATTAAACCTCTTTCCTTCATAAATTACCCATTCCTGGGTATGTCCTTATAGCAGTGTGAGAATGGACTAATACAAACATCATTAGGAAAAAAAATCCCAAAGCCTCAAAAAAAAAAAAAAAGAAAAAAGAAAAAAGAAAAAAAGAAAGAAATATTTCTGGAATTACATGGCATTAGCAAGAGAGATTAGCACCACTAGGCTAGAAGCTGACTAGCATTGTAAACAGCTTTTAGCTATACTAGCTGCCTAAAGAAAGATTATCTGACTCAAGGATGACTTGTCTTTTGTTCTTAATTTTTTAAATACAATCTCACACAGAAACGTTGAAATGACAGTAAAAAATACAGTAAAAATGGCTTATTTCTCAAGCCGTTTGAGAGTAAGCTGTCAACCCCAAACACTTCCTACAAACATATCCAACTATTAACAAGAAAATCTGACAATTAATACTGATACATTACTATAGTACTGTCTAAACCTCAGACTTGTTTAAATTTTGTCAATTATCCCAATAAGGCCCTTAATAACAAAAGGATTAGCCTAAAATCACATTTCATTGAGTTGTCCTCTCTTAATCTCTTTTATCTGGTAATTTTTCTTGGATTTCCCTTGAAATTCATACCCTTAAGACCTTTAAAGATACAGACTAGTTATTTTGTAGGATTTAGCTGTTTGTGTTTGTCTCATGATTAGATTCAGAAGATGTGTTCTTTGGCAGGAAAATCACAGTGAAGCTCTATTCGCACCACATTCTATCAATAGACAACTTGGGCAAACTTTTAATTTGTACCCTTATTGGGATACTAATTGTACTCATTTGATTAAAAGGTGCCAGTCTTCTCCACTGTAAAGTTATTTATTTCTTTTTTTAACATTAATACATTTTGTGGCAAGATACTTTGTGCTTATGTAAATATCCTATTTCTCACCAAACATAATGTATTCAATTTATTTATACTGATATAAACTCATTGACCATTTTATTAAATTAACTATAACGAGTTTCTATTATTACTTATTTTGACGCTCAGACTGTTCAAGATTTGCCCAGGGGAAATTCCTTCCAGAGATGTCCTTTGACATCTCTCCATCATTCTTTGATATGTTTCTTAATTCTTGGAACAGTATGTTCTAGGGTCATCTTATGCTTTCTCTGCTCTGAATCAGACATTTCTCCAGAAAGCTCTGGTTCCTTCAATAGGAGAATTGTATCTAGACACCAAGATCTGGACACTAGGTGTGCTCATTGCTATTGGGGAATAGCTGCCCCAGGCCTTTGCAATAGACTGAGCTATGGGATTTATGTGTATATAGACATACATACATACATGTGAAAACATCTTCATCTACATTATAGTCACACACATATATACTTTACATCTATGTTTAATTCTATATTTGCTATATATATTGAAAACCAACACTTTCATTCCCCCATTTTCATCCAGCACCAGAGTTCATTCTAGCTTTTGCCTATATTATACTTTAACTTCCTCCTCAGACAATGAGAAATACTGATTACCTTCGTCTTTAATATTCTCACTTACTAGATCAATCTCCCTGTATTTTAACAAATTATTGTTGCTACCACTTTTTTACCCCATACAACATTCTCCCCACCTAGCACAGACTATAACTATCTGTATTGAGTGGTTGCTGTGGCCAGTCCCCCATGTAGATGCCCCTCTCCCTCCAATAACTTTCAATATCTCACACTAGGCTCCTCCATGCAGACACCCTCCTTCTACTTCTTGGGCTTTAATAGCCAATGCCTAACCATTGCAATCCCCTGTACACTCACCCTGCCCATGGTGTCAAAGGCTTACTAGGCCTCATCCAATGGCTTTTGGACTAAATTGTTTAAGAAGGGAAAGGACAAGGAAGAGGATGAGGAAAGGAAAGTGGTAAAGAATGGAGAAAACAATATTTTTTCCTAAAATATTAGAAGTGGCTCTTTAGGAAGTTATAAAGACAATATGCAGTATCAGCTAAATAATTAAGCCTAGATTACATATTCTTTACATATCTATATCTATATGCTCTGTATCTTTATAATTATGACATATGTATGCATCATTTATAGCAATAAAATGTGTGACAAAATTTATAATATTTATCTAAATATTTTAATACCTCACAACTTAAAAAATTATATAGCACAATTCAATGATTAACAGTTCATGTCTGTGAATGGATTTTCAAGTCTCCATGCCAAGAGTGCTTGGGATAGTATCTGTAGTGGTATTTATTGGATCCTCTTCATCTTTGGCCACTCAAGATTCATATAATGTGCTGGTCAATTGCATACCATTGGTGCTCTGCACCAGCCCATGTTTATCTGAACAAATATATCAGCTTGGTATTTCTCAAAGGGTTGTCTGTAAAACCATATGCAGCAGAATCACCTGAAGACCTTGTCAAAAGGCAGGTCCTCAGGCCTTCTTGATTTCCTGTTCAGAATCTTTATGGGTGGAAATGGTTGTCTGGAACTCACCTCAGGTGATTCTCATGCATTAAATATTGAGGCCATGGTGTAACTCACATGCCTACAATTCCTCAAATTCTCTCTTTAAAATACACACCTTCACTCTATCATTTTTGTATTTGTTATTCAATAAACTTGCTCA
Source organism: Rhinopithecus bieti (assembly GCF_001698545.2). NCBI lineage: Eukaryota > Metazoa > Chordata > Mammalia > Primates > Cercopithecidae > Rhinopithecus > Rhinopithecus bieti. Next base: position 361,551 of record NW_016804150.1, read on the forward strand.
TGGCTAAATGTGTAAATACCCTCCAAAGTAAAATGTATCTATCTTTTGCAAAATGTCTCTCACCAAATGTCTCCACAAAATGAAAATGCAAGTATCTTCTGAGATCTTATTTTGAGGAATCTTACAGGTCTTCCAGGTTCAGAAAATAACAAGTGCAAATGTCCTGATGCTGGAAAAGTCTTTTAGGGAAAAACATTCTAGAGGTGAGTGTGTGAGGGAGAAAGTGGTAAATGAGTTTGGACAGTAAGGCAGAAGGAACATTGACTAAGGCCATGTAGGTCAAAGAAGGCAGTTTAATTTTTATTTTAAAAGTGATGGGAGCCAGGGTTTTGGACAGTAATGTTACCTGGTTTAAATTTCTTTGGAAGATTATTCTGGCTATTGTACTGGTTATAAACTAGAAGGGCTGTGGCAAGAGGGGAAGGAGGAAGATCCTGTAAGAGACTGCCTGTTGCACTAGGTGAAGCAAGCAATGATGGCTTGCAGTAGGGTGAAGACGGTGAGAGGTACAGGGATTCAGGATAGATTTTAAAGTTAGAGGTGGAAGAGTTTCTCATGAACTAGATGTAGAAATTGTGGGAAAGAGAAAGTTTAAGGATGAATACAAAGCTTTTGACTTGAGCAAATGGATGAGTTATGGAGATGGAAACAGTTGGAGTGAAAGTGATAGAAAAAAGTAAACTATTTCATAGTATTTGCTAATTCTGAAGTGTCTGTGATATATAAAGTAGAGATATTTAGTAGGAAATGGAAATTATGAGTCTCAAGCTTAGGCGAGTGTTGAAGGCTAGAGGTATAAATTTGGGAGTCATAGTCATCTGCCTATTGAAGCAATGGCAGAATAAAACTCATGTGCACAGACAGAAAACTGTAGAGGGCCAGGAATGAGTTTTAGGGCACTCTAGCAATAAACACTAAGAAATGGAGGCATCACAAAGGAGACCAGAAAGAAATGTGAAGTGAAAAAGGAAGAAAACTATGAGAGTATGGTGTTCTAAAAGCCAGTCAAACAAAGCATTAATGTTGGAAATTATGAGAGCTTATTTTCCAAAGTTTGTTGTATTAATAACTTAAAACTTGATACTCTAAAGAGAGCTTTTAGCAAACAGAAAAAAAAGAATGATTTTTTTTTTTCTATTACAAGTGATTGATTGTAACAACATAGGAACTGGAAATGTGTAAAAGGCATCAAGAATTTAGGTAGAACATGATTTTAAAGAAAAGTGTTCATTTAACATACAAATACACAATGTTAAGACATAATATTTTGTCTTTCTATTAACTGCAGCTACAGCATGCTGTAAGTGAAGACGAATGATTACAGTTTAATATCAAATTCAGGGGAAAATATTTGAGTCTTCCTAATTTTAAAATAGATTTTAAAAACTTTATAGGCTTGTGACTTGTCAAAAGTGAAACATTATTTTATAAACGATCATAACAATTTTAGAATCAGAATAAAGTTTACATATAAAATGACTTACTTGAATTCACATGGTTCATTTTTATGGGTGAAGACTAAGACTCAGGTTTTCTGATTACTGAGTATTATTTATTACTTGAACACACTGGAATATCTTTCAATCATCTATAAGTCATCTATAAAATGACTAAAAAGGGGCTTATTGGTGATATCTTACATTTTAAAATAAAATTATAAGTAACTAGAGCTAGGAGAAATAAGACTCATGAAGATTAAATTTTAAGAAGAGCTTATAAGAGGGTGAAAAAGTAAGAGATGCATTTCCACATGGACAGATAGGAGATTTTAGGAGAAAACAATCAAAACTTTATTTATACATGTTGATATTAGCTTAACGAAACAAAGACAACCATCACGGGACTAGCAGATAATTTTGAATATGTTTGAATATGAAGACTAATACAGATCAATATCCAATTAAACTAAAGACCAGATAAAGTCTTCATTCTATTACAGCATATTAGGAATAAGGGTACCTCTTGATACTTTGCTATGTGCCATTTTGGGACAATGAACCTCACCATAAAGTGAACATTTATGTCAAGAAGTAGTTTAGGATATAAATTGTTATCGTATAGGTTACTTTGAAAAATTAGAAATAACTAACTTTCCTTTATCCTTTTTTTTTTTTTTTTTTTTACATTTTGGTTAACTTTTTAAACTTTTATTTTAGGTTCAGTGGTACATGTGCAGGTTGTTATATAGGTAAACTCATGTCATAGGGGTTTGTTTCATAGATTATTTTGCCACCCAGGTACTAAGCCTAGTACCCAATACTTATTTTTTCTGCTCCTCCCACTCCTTCCACGCTCTACCCTCAAAAGGCCCCAGTGTCTGTTGTTCCCTTCTTTGTGTTCAGGAATTCTCATCATTTAGCTTCCACTTATAAGTGAGAACATATGGTATTTGGTTTTCTCCTTTTGAATTAGTCTGCTAAGGATGATGGCCTCCAGCTCCATCCACGTCCCCACAAAAGACATTACTTCATTCTTTTTTATGGCTACATAGTATTCCATGGTGTATATGTACCATATTTTCTTTGTCCAGTTTATCACTGATGGGCAGTTAGGTTGATTCCATGTTTTTGCTATTGTAAATGGTGCTGCAAAGAATATTTGCATGCATGTGTCTTTATAATAGAATGATTTATATTCCTCCAGGGTATATAGCCAGTAATGTGATTGCTGAGTCTAATGGTAGTTAACTTTTCTTTTTAATGCCAGAATAACTGTTATATAAAATATCTCACTATGCCATTGTGAAAGACAAAATTCTGGGACAGTAGAGGTCCATTGTCTAACATCTAAAGCTGCACAGTTCACTCATTAGCCACATGTGGCTTCTGAACCCTTAAAATGTAGCCTAGTTTGACCCAGGTACTGAAATTTTAATTTAATTTAATTTAATTTACATTTATTTTTTCAAAAAAACACAAGGCTAATGGATACAGTGTTAGACAGCACTGAGAACATTCCCATTATCACAGAAACTTCTGTGGAACAGAGCAGACCTACAACATTTAAAACCTTTTTACATTTATTCTTCTTTGTTAAGAAAATTGACTCTTATTAACAGATAACATTAGCATGATGGTAGATATAAGCTCAAGCTCTAAAAACCTATTTAACTTGATAACAATGAGAAATAAGTATGAAAAGATAAATAGAAAATGAAAATAAGATATTCTTCACAATTTTCCAGAATAGGAAACATAGTGACTATTAAACAGATGAAAAGATTTTCAACCTATTGGTAATTAGAGAAATGCAAACTAAAACTATTAGACACTGAATTATGTTCCCCAGATATTCATATGTTGAAGCCTCAGTCCTCAGTTGACTGCATTTGGAGATAGGCTCTTTAAAGAAGTCATTTAGGTTAAATAAGGTCTTAAGCGTGAGGCTCTAATCCAGTATGACTGGATTCCTTTTAAGAAGAAAAAGACTCCAGGGATGCGTGCAAACAGGGAAAAAGCCACGCAATGACATAGCAGGAAGGCAGTAGTCTCCAAGTAAAGGAGAGAGGCCTCAGGAGAAACTAAACGTGCCAACACCTTTCTGGACTTCTAACCTCCAGACCTGTGTAAAAATAAAGTCTGTTATTGAATCCACAGACTCTGTGGTATTTTGTTATGGAAGCCCTAGCAAACCAGCACAAAGATCAATTGAGGTTTTATGCTAACTAGATTGGCTGATCTATCTGGTGAGGCTGTAGAATCATAGGACTGCAACTTGATTCAGTAACTTTGAAAACCATTTTGGCATTATCTTTTAAAGCTGGATATTCAAATTCCCAATTACCCAGCAGTTCTAATCTTAGTTACACATGTTAAGATAAATCTTACATGTGTGTAACAAGAGACATAAAAATACATGCTCATAAAATATTGTTAATAATAGATCCAAAACCACTCAAATAACATCAACAGGATAATATACACATTTTTTACATTTATACAACATAGTATTATACAGTGGTAACAATGAATAAATACTAGCTAAAACAAAATGGGTATACCTTAGAAACATAATAATGTTGAGTGAAAAAAAGCAAACAGTTACATAAAGCATGACGCCAATTTTATAAAACACAAAACAAACCATACTTAGTAAAAAAAATACATAAAAATTAAATGAATGTTAATATAAAACCAAGAGCAGAATTACGCTATTTATGACAGAAAGAAAAAAGAACCAGAGAAAACCAAAAAGAAAGATTCAGCAGTGTTGATTCTAGTTCTTAGTTTTGGTGGTGTGTTTGCAAGAGTTTATTTTTATTACATTTCATAACTTACATATAACAGATCTGCATGCATTACTTTGCATGTTTCAAATACTATATAATAATGTTTTTAAAATAAAAATTTCCTGGTCACCGAAGATAACCCTTAGACATTAATTGTAGAGATGGAGATCTAATCCAAAACCACAGATATATTGATTTATGAATATTTTGTACTCAGAGACCTTTCAGCTGAGAAAAGAAATTCTTCCTTTCTCACATGAGAACTTTATGCTACCTAATGAAGCTCCCTACTTTGGGGCAATTTCCTATCTTTATTTAAGTGATACTAGTCTTTCAGCTGTGTAGAAATTTTAAAAACAACTGATAGCTACTTCTCCTGTTCCCAAGAGAATGCAGGAAAAGAATAAGGTGTGGGAGGCAATCTCATAGCTCACTGATAAGTACATACAAAGACAAAAATGGTACATAGCTAATGCTCCATCTAACAATACAGAATTGTTATTAGTAAGTATATCTGAATATCATAATTAATAAAAGAATAAAATAATCAAATATGAGTAAATGTCCTCTCATTTTGAAACGAGTTTCAGGGTGCTATTTTAGATCACTAGTTCACTTTCACACCTGGAAGAGTGTGTGTGAGTGTTTTGGTTTTGTGGTAACTGGATTATGCTAAATTTTACATTTCCTTCTTTAATGAAATGGATTTTGTTCTCTCTTGGAAATGCAGGAGATAGCAACAGCAGAATGTAGAGAAATAGCTGCTGCAGCTGTACTACCCATGGAAAAGAATACATAACAATTTTAGCAGCTAGTGATTCTGAAATTGCCCTTAACTGTGTCATTATAAAAATGCTCTAACAAATATGTTTTACAGTGGGTGACTATAGCAAATAACAATGTATTGTATATTTCAAGATAGCTAGAAGAGAAGATTCTGAATGTTATCCCCACAAAGAAATAATAAATGCTTAAAATGATGGATATGCCAATTACCCTGATTTGATCATTATACAATGTATACATGCATTAAACATCACACTATACCCCATAAATATGTACAATTACTGTATCAGTTATAAATTTGAAAAAAAGAAGTTTGTAAGTAATATAGTTAAGAAATTTATCTGATGGATTTTCTCCCCAAGGCCAAATCATTGAATAGTAAATCTAATGAAGGTACTATGCCTAAATGTAAAGGATAACACGTAAATTATTAAAAAGCAGTCTCAGAACTAGAAAAATGGTCAGCTATATCAGCAGACTCAGATTCAGGCTTTCATGTCACAGATAATTCTGTCATAGAACTTGGCAAATATGTGTTTTGTGTTGGTCTTATAATTGTCCTTAGAATCACGGGGACTTATTCATTCATTCAAAAAGTTTTATGGCCCACATTTTATGTGTTAGTTATAGTGCTGGGTTCTGAGACTACAGAAGCCAACACACAAAGCAATACAAGGACAAACTTTTTTCCTTCATTCCTCCACTATTCATTATGTGTCTTCATTTTGAGTACTGACTAGGGATCAAGTGCTGTGCTAAATATATATACATTAGTAAGTATATATTAATATAACTGCAAATGAGAAGATAAGCCACTGATTATGATGTTACTGCTATCTTTTTCTTTTCTTTCCATAAAATGGGATGTCCTTTTGCCCAAGTGTTGGTCTTAAATTGCAAATGAAAAGAAAATTCTCAGTGGGATGCTGACGTGCATAGATAAATGAAAACAGAGCTCCCCTTTCGCATGCTCCATTCACCTCCCTGCCAACTCTCTATATGCGCTCACTTTGATTGTCCCAAGACCAAGATGAGAAGTGCCCCAACGACTTCCTCACATCGTTCATTAGGACTGTTTCTCTTATAGAACTAAATGGCACCATGACCCATAATTTTCGTGACCTTCATAGAGGATCACGGAGACAACCTATGAAAATGATTTATTTTAAAATAAAACACTGAAAGGGTTAATCTGCTGCTCCACAGGCCTAACCTCCCGGGATTAAACCACAGGCATGGAGCTCACTAAGTGTACTTAGTAACAACAAGCTAAAAATAGAAAAAAGCATCGTGCTGTTATTGTATGAGTTTCCCTCCAAGGTTTTGTCGGATAAACATCACAACCACCAATGGGATGGTGAACAGGTTCCTTGCAGGGTAGGTTAGATACCTATTTTTTCAGACAGTCATACCATAGCCAGTTCTCAGCATACTTCTTTTAAGGTAATTAAATGTTTGAGAATTAGTGTTCCTACCTGATTGGAAACCTTCTTGTCTTTAATTCATTGACTGTAGTAGATCTCTTTTTTCTCGGAGATGACCTTCAGATTTCTATCAGAAATCGCTTCTTTGGGGAAACCAGGGTTCTCACAAAGTCAGGAAACTGAAATGGAGATAGCAAGAGAAAGGGAAATTATCTGTACATATAAGTTTCACTTTTTAAAAATTTTAAGCAAATGTTCAAGCATCCATCTTTTGAACAGTATCATAACTTCAGGAAATTTTATAGTTTACAAGTATGAATTCTCACAAGACAAACACATGATGCGAGTATAGGCTGCATTTTGGGATTTCAAGTCAAGGAGTCTTCAAAAGAGTCCTGGTTAGTCTTTGTTAATTAATTGTGTGTGTGTGTGTGTGTGTGTGTGTGTGTAGCTTTTTTGTGATGAGGTGGTGGGGAAAGAATAAATCTGTTGACTACTAGTCAGTGATGTAGCGGGCAAAAAAGGCAAGTTTTCTGTCTTTTTAAAATATTCACTTCCGTTCTTCAGTCTTCATCTAGATTTCTCTTCCATCTTCACTTAGATCTTCAAAAAATTAATTTGACTAAACTTAATTATTCATAAATATTGGAATTTGTTGAAGGATATTTTGCAGAGACTTTTAATGTCTGTTCAAGCTTTGCCATCACACACAAAATTGTGTGTGTGTAGCTTTTCTTGTGATGAGATGGTGGGAGAGAACAAATCTGTTGACTACTACTTAGAGATTTAGAAAGATGGACAGATTTAGAAAGATGGATATTAGGGTAAAGTGAAGCAAATTATGCAATAAGTTCCAACACTGTGATTCTGAAACAATAATAGCAGACTTCTGGGTGACTAAGGAGTAACCTTCTCAAATTATAATCATACCTGTTATAGACCATCTGTTCACAAATTCTATACTATCATTCATCATTTATGGAAAACAAATGACACGATCTCTCATTCCCTCCACTTCTTGGCCATTCTCATATACATTTTTTCTATCTTTAATGTCATATTCTTTTCCATCTGTTTGAAAACATTAGGATCTAGGAGAGACAGACCATGAGCCAGCCTTCAGCATCTGTACCAGTGTTGGCCCTGAAAGGAACATTGGGCTATTAGGAGACTAGAAGTGATTTGGGATTGTCTGAGACTGATCTCCCTCAGAAGCAGAGCCTGACAAAAGAATTTGAATTCAAACCGTTCCTGGGAAGTAAGCAAGGAAACTCAGGAGTAGAGTGGGAATTGAGAATAGAGGCATGAAAGAAAGCCAAGAGAGGCACAGCATTGAACAGGTTACTCTTGGCGGGAACTGTTACAAGTCCCTCAGAGGAGTTCTGTGAAACCCTGCAGAACATTCCTCAGGGTTATCCCCACCAGTGGGTGGGAAAGCTGAAGTGTTCATATTCCAACTCCACTCTGTCACGGATTGAAAGTTTCAACCAGAGATGTTATCTCCTGCACACTTCTGGCCTGTTCTAAAGAGATGTTTGCAGGTGATGGCACAATTCTATCAGTATGCACTGGAATGCTGAGTGTAGCAGGAGATGTAGGTGGCCTCTGACAGCATTGGATACAGTGGCAGTGGGGTATTAAAGGTTATCTTGTAAGTCCAAGTGGATAAACTTTAGTTCCTGGGTTGACAGTTTTCTTTTGAGGTAATTAAGTACTAATGCATTGATAACAATTTCCTCTATTAAATCAAATCAAAGTTCCTAAGTCTCTAATCTCCTGAAAATTTTTGTATCTTTGATACAGCCCTAGTTAAAAAAAAAAAAAAAAGGAAAATTAAGATTTCAAGTTGACCATTAATTCATCACTCATTTAACACTCACTGAACACCTAATGTATACCAAGGATTAAGTTAGACATCAGTGTAATCTTTATTAAAATCATTATCTTACCATCAATAATTTACTTTATTGGGGCATCCAGATAGTACAAATTATTACATAGTGCAATGGAAAAGAGAGCAGAGTGTTAATTCATTCTGTGGACCAATAATAAGTGAATGTTATTTGCAGGTCTTCCTGTAGAAGGCAGTACTGGAGATGGATGTGTAATGTGAAGGAGAGGGAAATTTTTGAGTCAAAGAGAAGACAAATTCACAGTAGAAAGAAAGAAATTGGTTAAGGAACAGAATAGAAATAAATGCCATATACAACCAGTATAAAGAGTGCTTATAGGGGTGTAAAAAAATAAGAAAACAGAGAGCATGGTAGCAGCCAGATAAAGAATGCTTTGTGTATGTATGAAAAGGATGTGGAATTTAATTCTAAGGAAGACGGAAAGCCACTGAATGATTTTTAACAGAAAAGTTCAAGTTAGACGAAGATAGAAAGCTTTACTTGCATAACACGATCAGATGTTTGTTTTAGACAGGTCACTTTGGAAATACTGGGGCTTGATTGTTGGAGAAGGGTAGTTGCAATCCTAGACACAGAAAGATTAGTTAATAGTCCATTAACATAAGCCAAAGAAGAAACTGGATATGAAGTTTGTGCATGGCAGTTCTTTGCTTTCAGTACTGGAGGCATGTTATGCCAATACTTCTGACATCCATAGTTTCAGATCCGAAATCTGCTGTCACTTGAATTGGTGTTTCTCTGCAAGTAATGCATTGTTTCTCTCTGTCTGCTTTTCAGACTTTTTTCCTTTCTCTTTACATTTCAGAAGTTCAATTATGATGTGCCTTGGCATGAATATCTTTGTGTCTACCCTATTTGAGTTTTGCTTAGGTTCTTAAATCTGTACGTTTATGTATTTTGCCAGTTTGGGGGAACTGTTCTGCATTATTTCTTCAGATAATTTTTCCATCTCACTGGCTCTCTGTTTTCATTCTGGGAGTTTGATGATATGGATGTTATTTTTTTATTTTTTGTTCACAGGTTCCTGAGATCCTGCCCACTTCTTCACTAAGCCTATGTTTCCCTCTCTGTTTTTCAGGTAAATTCTATTGATCTGATCTTGAGGTCACTGATATTATGCTTTGTCATCTCCACTCTACTCCTGAGCCTGCCCAACAAAGGTTTTTATTTTGGTTATTGTATTTGTCAGCTCTATTTTTTTTTACTTGTTTTTATTTTATAACATCTATTTTGTTGCTTATACTTTCTATTTTTCCATCTATTTCAAGAAATACATAATTGGTTTTTGAAACCTTTATGTGATATCTTATTTAAAATCCCTGTCAGGTAATTTCAACAACTGATTTGTCTCAGTGTTAGTGTGGCTGACCATAATTTTTTTTCATTCATTTTGTGATTCCCTGGTTCTTGGTATAATAAGTAGTTTTCAATTGTATTGTGAATATTATGAGTGCTATATGACTCTCGATCTTATTTTAACTTATTTTTAGCAGGAAGTTCCCCTATATTGGGGTGTAGCATGAAAGGTACAAGTGTGGGGATGTACAGGTTCCACTGGGCCCTGCTGATACCACACTGGCAACAGAGGAACGCTGACTCACACGGCCTTACTGCAGACAGATGAGGTAGAAGTTTAGCTCTGTCTTTGGCCTTGCTGACACCTTCCCAAGGAGAATGGGACCACTCATATCACGTTGTTGTCTCCAAATGGGAATGGAGGGTCAGCACTGTAACAGGCCCCCTGAACCATGGCAGAGGGAAATGAAGTGTCAACTCTCTTTCTTTACACTACCTTAATTCTATCCTATTGGTGTTAGGTGTATGTAGAGGCTTAGCTCCTCACTGGTCTCCCCTGACCCCAGGTTTTAAAGGAAAGTACAGTGCTTCTTACCCCCAACTTGCAACATCCTGTTGCTGATGGCAAGGAGAGGTGGGGGCTTAGTTCCCCACTGGACCCCATGGCTGTGTGCAGGGAGTCCATTTGTAATAAGCTCTATCTGGCATGATCTCCTTAAGTCTCCTTCCTGATGGGTGGGGTGGAGGCTCAGCTCTCCACTGAACCACACCAGAGTGCTGCCTGCTTGTGAAGGGCAAGATTAGGGTGGTATGCACAATCAACTCTTTACCTGGTCCCTCTGAAATAAAAGTTATGGGTCATGGGTGTAACCATGACCTATGGTTTCATTAGTGTTTGGCTGGAGAGGTGTACATACTGCCAGAAAGGTTTTCTGTTGTCGGAAATCTATTTTCCCATACTTTGGCTAAGAAGCACAGAGTTTTCTTGGAGCTCTTTTTGTCTGTGTCTACTGGTTATGGATTGGAGGCTCCTGTGGTGCCCTGTCTGAGATATGCGAGAGAAAATAAGAAAAGAGGGAACTAATTGCCATGTCATTTCTTAAGTCCTGAAGTAAGTCTGCCTTCCAATTTTCACTATTCAGTGCCTCCTATGCTTATATATTGTATTCATTTCAGGGTTTTAGTGGTAAATGAAAAGACCTGGGAGACATGCAGCTACTCCATCTTATCACAACCAGAATTATGGAGGTCTATTAACGTTAAAAACTGCTGCTGGCTATAAATTGAAGTTTGACAATATACACCATGCCCTTTAGGAATTATTCTGCTAGACAAATGGCTTCCCAAGGGTTAACAAAGTTATTACGATTTGATTTTCACACTTGTAGAAGTAAAGTGTTCTGTTGAAGGTGAAATTTATAGATAAGGAAGGCTAGACTGATTCATGAGGTAATAGATTAGGGTTGGAGACATTAATATAAACTCATCCTTAGCTTAATGTACATATGCATAGAAACATACAAAAGTATAGACATGTGTATACACATTGTTAGTATACATACACATATCTCTTCACTCAGTCAGCTAAGACAACCTAGAAATAATGACACTCCAGTAACAATGAGCAAACGTAGCACCCAGATCTTGGTGCTAATACCACTCCCCAGTAAAGGAGGTCCTTCCTGGAGAAAGGACCAATTCTAGAACCAGGGCAAGAAATATAAAAGATGGAAATAGACCTTCTTGTAGTGTGAGAAATTAAGGAAGTGGTTTTTAAAACCCACAATGATTGAGCCATGTCAAAGAAGCCCAGGAACCACTGAAAGAGTTCAAAATAGTTAAGATGGAACAATTTGAGCAACAAAATAAAGTGGTATATAACTCCAAGTATAAAATTAATGTCCACAGATGCTTACTGGTATAAACAAGTGACTAAATAAATAAATGGCTGCGGGATAGATAAGTCTCCAGTGCAGAAAACTTCCAAATAGCTTATGTAGCTATTCTACCCTAAGGAGGGGGAGCATAACTCTGCTTCTTATTGTTGGCTTAGCATAGTGATTTCCTTCCAGAGTATAATACAGAAAGAGAAAAAAAGGGAAACATTACAGTGAAGAAACCTGATGACCACTACCTCAGCCAGGTGATCAAGGTTGACATCAGCAGTCATAAGTCATGTTGACTAAATGGCCCTTTACCTCTGTGGTCTTCCTTAAAAGCACACTCCCAATCTTGAGAGAAGCATAAGACACATTTTAGCAGTGGGGCATCGTACAAAATACCTGACCAGTATTATCAAAAATTGTCGAAGTCCTCAAAAATAAGGAAAGTATGAGAAATGGTCACAACTAAGGAGCCCAAGGAAACATGACAACTAAATGTAATACAGTATCCTGATGGAATCCTGGAACACCAATGTGACATGATCAAGTAAAAATCTAGGAATCATGACGAAAGTATGAACTTCAGTTAATGATAATATATCAATATTTGTTCATTAGTTGAAACAAAAGTAACATACTAATATAAGTTGTTAATAATAGAGAAAAATGGGCATAGTATATATGAGAAATCTCTATACTATACTTGCAAATTTTCTGAATTAAAACTGTTTTAAAATATAAAGTCTATTTAAAAAGTCAAGTGTTTTCTTGTTTTATGATTATGTTTCTGCAGTCCCCAATAAATATTTGAGTTTGCTTTACCTTACCGATATTGATGTTGAAGAAAAAAAACTAACTCTAAAATGGTTGGTAATTCCAATTCAATAAGCAATAATTCTTAGTAACATGTTTTTGGAAGAACTCACTGAGTAAATCAAAGCAGACTGTCTTTAAATGCTAAATTTCTTTTCTGTGTTTAATCTTCTTTAAGATTAATGTTTGCCATGGGCATGATTCCACTTCAGAGGGCAACAATTACCATAAACATTGGCGGTAGGCAATGTCTAATGTACGGTGAAATATTAATGCAAGATGCTGTATTAACTTTAGCTAAAGTATTTTATGTTTTCAAAATGAAGTATTGTTATTTCTGTCTATAAAGCCTTTTTAAAAAGTACATTTTTTACTCACCTTTTCCAAAACAGAAAACTCACAAGGAAATGATACTACAGGACAGTATGCTCATCAATGTGAATTGAAGGCTCACTTTGCTAGCACTCGTGGTTGCCAATGATATTGGCATATGTATTACTTTTACAAATCCCTTCCTTGGCACAATCTGATCTCCACAGGGGAAATCTTTGACACAGCAGGTACCTAAAAGCTATATAACATATAGCTTTGAAGCTAGATTTATGAAACATTTTACCCAGAAGTACAATATAATGTAGAAAAGGCTATTTTTCTCTTTGCCTTCTGCTACTCAGAGATCACTCACCATCTTACTTTTTATCAGTCAACAAAGACATGTTTCATAAATTAGACCATGTGTTTGTAGCTCAAGATTGTATCTTAATATGACTAATTTAATATGATTTTTGTTGGTACCAAATATGTAAATCAACAGGAAATTTTGTGCTTAGCTCTTAAAATAATTACTATAACTTACTCAATACATTTTACACTTTTCCTTTGTTTTTCAAAACAGCAGTTCTCCTAAGGTGGACTTTGAGCATGTAAGTGAGTTGATCCTTTTTTTCCGTGGACAGTTCTCTAATCTCTTTTACCATATCAATTTGTTCTACTTTCTCAAAAAGTAGAACTTAATAACTAAATAATTAAGTCTTTATTGAACACTGATGTAAGGCAAACACAAAAGGCAAAAAACTGATCTGCTGTTTTTTTTTTTTTTTTTTTTTTTTTTTTTTTTTATTTAAACAATGAGCTCAATTAAAATCTCTCCAGATAACAGGTGTTACTCTATGTAGTGGAAATTGTATTTCCTTATGGGAACTCACAGTCAGGAAAATGAAGACCTAAATAATAACAGAAAAGTGATAACATTACTAACCACACAACGAGTGCCTGCTTTGTATCTGGCCCTGTAAAAGAAACTATAAATATTATACCCGCAATCCTCATAAAAAAAAACCCTAATTACTTTAGGGTTGTGTGTGTAGGTGTAAGAGAAAGCGAGAGAAAGAAACTTCAATAAAGGGCTTCTGAGAAATAGCAAGAGCACTGCCAGGTATCCTTAATAAATAATTTAGGAGCTTCTAACTATGCATAATTATTTCTCATATGGGTGAATATTAAGGATCTTTCAGGTTTAGACTAAGAAGACAAAAGGCTTCCAGAAGTTGAGTCCAAATTTTACACTTACATAAAATCCTTACAACAGAAGACCAAACTATAATTCAATAACTGAAGAGTTTTTAAAATAGTGGATGTGTTCATATCAGCATGGCTTCATCATGTGGATAAGAGGCAAGAAATTGGCAGATGCAACCTGCAGATTCATTACTGTTCTTGTGAAGGGCAGGATAATGAATAAAAGTGAAAATAATGAAAAATAATGACTAGAATTTTAGGCAGTTTGCTTAGTCTCTATTCCAGGAAAAATACAGCAAGAAAGGAAAAAAAAATCTTGACACTTTTCTAAAACACTTAAAAGTGATATTTCTTCTTTTCTACCAAATAATGTGGAAGTCTAATCAGTCAAATAAGTCTGACCTTTTCTGGTAAAATAATTATTTATTTGAAAATGTGAGACATAATCAGAAAAATCAGTAAAGTTCTTTAAAAAGGAGGCCAAAAAAAAAATTTCCGTTAACACTCTCTTACAAGAGGCAAAAGTTTATAAAAAAGAACTCATACTAAAAATGGATTTAAAATTCCCTTTACTGTTGCAGAGCTTTTAAATTTTTATTTTTGATTTTTAATAGTCATAGGTTTACATAGTTGTCACAAGGCAGACAAATTTGAAATCAGCTCTCTTCAGTAAGCATTATTCTATTTTGCTGCATAGTCTCATAATTATAATTTTAATGACTGTGTAATTTTCTACTAATTGGATATAATTTGCTTTACTAAACCATTTTCTTATTGTTGAAATTAAATGTGTTTACTTTTTTTGTTATTACACATGACAGGACAATGAACACCTTTATATAATGATTTTCTAAATATAAATTATTTTAGTAAATTTCCAGAATTAAAATTAATGGGTAAAAATCTATGACCACTTTTATCTTACTAGACATTGCCAAATTACTTTTCCAGTTATTGAACCAAATTAGATGAAGCATGTTACCAAAATAAGATACTGTTATATGTGATTACTGATTTTGATAAATTAATAAACTGGACCCTCATGTTCCATTTCTTTGAATTTTTTGATAACTATTAAAGTCTAACATCACATACATATTTAAAATATGAATGTATTTTCTTTTAATTGTCTTCTCTCACTCTTTTCTGTCTCTTCATAACTTATTCCTAGGTAACTGGAGAAAAATCACGTGACAGGGCACAACTGTATTCCAATAAATTAATGAACACCAACCTCAAATGGGCTTCTAAGACTGGGAATATTGTTCTGACTAACCAGTAAATTCTTTCTTATTCTACTTAAGGACACTTCTTCTTCTTTTTGTTTTTTGTAATAAGCCTTCCCCACTCTCCTCAAATTTCCCCCTTTCTTCTTTACTTTCCTCTCTAAGCTGATGTGTTGCTTTATATCTCATTAAGAAAATAGAAGCCAGTAAATGGCCCACTGTCTAATCCATTTATCCATTAGCATCTTCACTGATATTTGTATTCCACTTTTGTTAGAGTTAATGTGAAAGGCCATTCACACTGCTTGTAGTGGTTATTCCATTTTTCCTCATCTGATCAAGAACTTCACAGCACTGAGTCTTCCACAGCCGACCTACTCCTTATAGATTATTCCCATAAAAATTCAAACATATTCTAGACCACTAACTCCTATTTAAAATAGTAAAAACTATATATGCAACATGAAACCTTCCTTGGTCATCGAATATCTTCTTTATCTCATTCACATCTGTCCTTCTCAAAATTGTTATCTTTATAGATTTTTTTTCCCACTCCTCGAGTCCTATTTACTCATTAGTTTACTTTTTTTTTTTTTTTTTTTTTTTTTTTTTTTTTTTGGAGATGGAGTCTCACTCTGTCGCCCAGGCTGGAGTGCAGTGGCGCAATCTCGGCTCACTGCAAGCTCCGCCTCCCGGGTTCACGCCATTCTCCTGCCTCAGCCTCCCCAGTAGCTGGGACTATAGGTGCCCGCCACCACGCCTGGCTAATTTTTTGTATTTTTAGTAGAGACAGGGTTTCACCATGTTAGCCAGGATGGTCTCGATCTCCTGACCTCACAATCCGCCCACCTCGGCCTCCTAAAGTGCTGGGATTACAGGTGTGAGCCACCCCACCCGGCCTAGTTTACTTTCATCTGGCTTCCCTCACTCCAACACCTTTGTCTACTGCTCTGAAATTTCACTTATGAAGGACACCAGTGATCTCCATGTCACCACAGTCAATGAAGAGGTTTTGTCTTTTTATTTCTAGATTCTTTCCTTCTTTAAAAAATAAAGTAAAACAAAAGACAAAAATATTGTTATGCTTTTATACCCGCATAATCTTCTACCTTGTTATATTTTACCGTGCCAACTTTAATCTGATTTCAAAATATTTTGTTAGTTCCATTTACATTCAATGGAACATACAATTGTATGAAGGATTATTCTCCACATTTAATTCTCATAATAATACTAGTAACAGTAGTCAAGACTTCTATATTGTTTGGCAGATGCAAGACACTATTCTAAGAGCTTTATTAATGTGATTATTCTTATAAACTTATACATCTTGTATAATTCCCACATTACAAATGAGAAAACTGAGGCATTGAAAGGTTAATTATAATTTATGCAAGGTCAGATGACCTCTAACTGATGATGCCTCTTGCCAAGTTAATGCTGAAATTTTAGAGTAGGGAACTTAAATAATGTCTCACAGATTGGCCTTAGAGTCAGCAAAATTTAATTAATTACACGGATAGAACCAGAAAGTAGAGAAACATTTTGTATTGCATGTGAACTACTAAGTGATGTTAGTAACGTTGTATGATTGATTTTAATTGAATGAAGATTTTTTTCCTTGTTACATTGTTCTTTCAAAAGAGAAATATTTTTGTCATAGCGTCTCTCATTTTTTTTTCATTCCTTCACATATTCATTCATTAATTAAACACTCATTTCCTGAGCATCTACCACATACCAGTCTCTGTTGAAAGCCTTGGAAGATTTGGTGGTGAATGAGCACAAAGTCCTTGCTCTTAAGCAAATGCTCTAGTTGTTGGGGGCAGGGGGGTGGGTGGTAGAGTACATAAGTAAACAAATTGATACATGAAACTGATTAATGGGATAGACAGACACAGAGGAGGCTGGTCTCTCTGGCCAAGGTGGTAGAGCTGGCATCTAAAACGAGACTGAAATGATGAGAGGAAAACTGATCTAAGCAGAAGGATCAGTAAATGCAAAGCCATGTGATAGCTACAAGCTTGCTGCATCTGAGGGCTTGAAAAAGGCAAACATGCCTGGAACCTATGAAGGTCTAGAAGAGATGCTGAAGGGGGCCAGAGCACTGGAGGCCTATAAGTGCTATTAAGTGGTTTATGTTTTAGTCTGTTCCCAATATATAACCTTTAGAAGTTTTAAGCAGGACAATGATATCATATACTTTGTGCTTTTAAAGAGATTACTTTGACTGTTGAGTCTCCTATAAAAATTGGGAGGCCGAGACGGGCGGATCACGAGGTCAGGAGATCAAGACCATCCTGGCTAACACTGTGAAACCCCGTCTCTACTAAAAAATACAAAAAACTAGCCGGGCGAGGTGGCGGGCGCCTGTAGTCCCAGCTACTCGGGAGGCTGAGGCAGGAGAATGGCCTAAACCCGGGAGGCGGAGCTTGCAGTGAGCTGAGATCCGGCCACTGCACTCCAGCCCGGGCGACAGAGCGAGACTCCGTCTCAAAAATAAAAAAAAAATAAAAAAAATAAAATAGCTGTGCCTCTATGAAGTGTGGGCTTAATGCTAACAAATTTTTTAAGAGCCCAAGAAGCTAAGAAATGACTAGTTCACTGATTATTACCATTAGTCCCAACTAGACTATATTAATATAAGCTTGGTGACCCTGGAGTCCTGAGACATACTTCATTAGGAAAACTCAACTATTTTCAAACTAGCATGATTTTAACAATTGCTAATTTTTTGGGGGTTTCAGAACTATTATTTTATTAACTGGAGGCTGGATGAGACGTTTTGTGTAGAAAAAGGGTAGACAGTTGGCTTCTGTCTATTCTCCCTTTCAGTGGGAGAAGTGATGGTTGAGGGCAATTATTCTGTTGTTGGTGCATTGCCTAAGTTTTAGAACTAACTCAATCAAGTAAATATTTGCTGAAGAACTATTATATATTAGAAGGGAACTGAGAATGGGAGATACAAAGAGGATAATTAATAATAGAGCAGCTATTACCAACAAGAGGCAGGTACTGTGCAATGCTTAACATGCATTATCCCATGTTACATGAATTTACACATTAACCCTGTGAGGTAGGTGTATTTATTTTCCTCTTTTCCTGAGAAAACAGATGTTTTTCATAAATGTTACACTTAACGTTTATCTAAGGTTACATAGCTAGTCAGAGATGGAAGTAGTATTTGGACTCAGAAAGTTTGACATCAGTGCCAACCACTGTGTTCTACTGACTACAATGGTCCTACTTGAGAAGTTCAAAATTACACATACATGGGTACAACTGACTCTAAGACTGCCTGGCACAAACTCTGTGGGATGGGCTAGATTTATGTGAGATGTACTTGAAATGGAGAAGATTGTGACAGAGGATCACTAAAATACGCTCCTTGTACTAGGAGGGGGGAAAAAAAAAAAAAAAAAAAAAAAAACTACTCGACCTAGCCTAGGGCAGGAGGGTAGGCTAACTACATGATGTTGAGGAGGAAGAAGGAGCATTTCTTTCTTTTTTCTTGTCTTATAATTGATTAAATTATATCTATGTCACAATATCAGAAACAAATCACAGTATAATGGATAGTTTTTGGACCCAACTTAGTTTGTGTCCTGGTATATGTAGAGTGTTAGACCAACAGTGGCACCTATGTGTATTTAAATACATTTTAATTTATCTTTAGCCTGAAAGGAAAATAGTTTCTTATATGTATAATTTGGGAATATCTTCAGAAAAAATACTTAAAGTCCACTATCTCAGAGGAAGGCAATTTTGCAAAAGATCTACCAGCAGATGCAAGTCCAAACACACCAATCATTTAGTGAGATTTGTACTGATATGCCAAGTCTCATGTTGTTTACGCATTTTTCTGGAAGAAGGCTCATAGAGCTCATATATTGTCAAAGAGATAAAGACCCATGCTGATAAGGTGGAAAGATCTTTGCTCTGGAATTAAATCAGTTTACGTTTTGCAGCTTACTAGAATTAGGTAACATTCTTAATCTTCCTGAGCCTGGTGTCTGTCTACCAATAGAGATAACACTAACACAGAAGGATGTGGTTAAATTAAATGATTCAGATAAAATGTTATATATCTTTCCAGGTTATCCTGTTAGGACATGCCTAGTAAATGTTAAGCCATCAGCAAATACTCTGCTTCCTTGACATGAATGAAGTCCATTCTCATGTTCTTCATGGTTTTCCTTGGCCATTGGTCTGAATATCAAGGCCACAGTTAAAAATTATCCCTGTCCCTTCACAGTCCATCTGCCTCCCCAAAGTATTCGCCTCGATGAATTGAGTCCCAATATTAGTAATAATCACTTTAGTTATTAATGTTCATATGTTTAAGATATTTTAATATAAGATAAATCATTACTCAAGAGAATAGCTAAGCTGGCTTTGTCAAAGATTTCAATGAGATACCAGTACATCTTAATCAGAATTAACTTTCAAAGATGGGGAGAGCAATGATTCAAGGTGTGAATAGAAAACTTTTTTTTTTTTTGTACAAAATGTTACTGTCATTTGTTCTGGTGGGGAAAAGACAGCTTAGAGTTAGCCTAATTTACATTTTATGATTAGTTTAAAGAAAGTGTCATATAAATTTAGAATGAAAGTAAATCAGTTTTCTTTAAACAGAAATGTAGATTTAAAAATGTCTTTTTATGCAACTGCCAGAAGGAAGCACTGTTTTGTCTGCAAATTCCCAGATTCTGCTCTAGTTTTGAAGGCTAACGACTCTGAAATGCAAATATAATCAGGGTTCCAGATGTGGCAATCAGGAAATGATTTGTGTACCAGCTATTTTTAACAAAAGGCTTGCAAACATGATAAATGAATAGTGAAAGTCAAAATGACATCAAATATGCATGAAAGCAGCATATATATAATCATAAATTACCTTTGGGAATTAATTATAACATTACTTCAGAGAAATTCATGTGGTTTATTCCTATGGAGAATGTAGAGTCAGATGATCTAGGTTATCACTTTGGGACTATGATCTCACCAAAAATCTTTATGTTACAACATATATGATAGAAATGAACACAATTTTACAGAAAGAACTAATCAGATGAATTAAGATTTCATTTATACTTTGGTATAAATAGATCAAATTGCGTTTTATCAACTAGATGTATAATAACTACAGATAAAAAGAACTATGCTGGTTTGCCAGAATGGAAAACATTGGCGAAAGTGAGGGGGCTGAATCTATGACCTCAGGAAAGCAGCTCCATAGCCTCTATCTCCATCACACAGACATTTAGTTCAGATTTGAAAGAGAACTTGTGATCAGTCATTTCAACACATCTCCAAACCAGTTATGTTCAAACATGAAGGGAGGGATAGATACAAGCCTTTTTTTTTTTTTTTTTTTTCCAAACCACATAAAGGTATCACTCTTCAGTTTTCATCAAAATCACACTTTTTAGGTTATCAGGGTCCATGGTTGTTAGGCAAGCAATGCATGCTTACAGTAGTGCTATCTCCCTGCTATAAATAGCTTCTCAGTCTTCCCACCACTGTCCATCCCTTCTCTGCTTAATGTCTTGGTCAAAACCATCCCCCAGGAACCCCTTTCCACTTAATTGCTGGCACCTGATCATGTTGTTTTGATTACCTTAGCTACTTCCTAGAGTCGGTAGTATATATGTGAGATTTAACTTTAAAAATACCCATAAAGGTTGGGTGTAGTGGCTCACACCTGTAATACTAGCACTTTGGGAGGCTGAGGCGGGTGGATCACCTGAGCTCAGGAGTTTGAGACCACCCTGGCCAACATAGTGAAACCCCGTCTCTACTAAAAATACAATTAGCCAGGCGTTGTGGCGCATGCCTGTAATTCCAGCTACTTGGGAGGCTGAGGCAGGAGAATCTCTTGAACCCAGGAGGCAGAGGCTGCAGTGAGCTGAGATGGTGTCATTGCACTCACCTGAGCAACAGAGAAAGGCTCCGTCTCAAAACAAACGAACACACCCTTAATGTACTAAATACACAGTTTCTAACATAATATGAATATCCAGTAACTGCTGACTAGCATTATTATTATAACATTTACATTAAAACTAATCTTCACTGGTTTAAGTATCACTTAATGATTGATTGTTTCTTTCACACACCTGTTCTTTTACTTCACCTGGTGTAAAGGAAATACGTGAACATTCGTTGATTGTTAATATGATTTGGCTGTGTCCCCACCAAATCTCAATTTAAATTGTATCTCCCAGAATTCCCACAAGTCCTAGGAGGGACCCAGGTGGAGGTAATTGAATTACGGGGGCGGGGGGGTCTTGCCGTGCTATTCTCGTGATAGTGAATACGTCTCACGAGATCTGATGGGTTTATCAGGAGTTTCCACTTTTGCTTCTTCCTTATTTTCTCTTGCCACTGCTGTGTAAGAAGTGCCTTTTGCCTTCCGCCATGATTCTGAGGCCTCCCCAGCCATGTAGAATTGTAAGTCCAATTAAACCTCTTTTTCTTCCCAGATTCGGGTATATCTTTATCGGCAGCATGAAAACAGATTAATACAATTATCTACAGTGAGAGAGGCAGTGAAAGGTATAGAATTAGTGTAGTTCAAGCCTGAAACTGACCTGGGTTTGAATTCCATCCCTGCCACTCACTTGGACCTCTCTATACCTCAGTTTCCTTACTGTTAATTGGAGATAATAGATATTTTAGGGACACTACAAAGATTATAAATAATTAAACCAATGTTTGGATCCAGAAGTGATATTCATTACCCGATTTAATGTAAAATATTAGCCAATTTGATTTTGTTTTGAGAATCTGACTACTCGCTGACTGCTCAGCATCCCCTTACTAAAAATAAACAACTGTAAACAGCATTTTGCATGTAATTTCAGATTTGTGCTACTACAAAACAAATCAGCTAGTGGAAAAAAGACATCTTAGAGTTAGTCTAATTTACACTTTGTAATTAGTTTAAAACAAAGTGTCACATAAATTTACAAAACCAAAGAGTTGGTACAAACAACTCAGAAAAAATATTATAGGGGAAAGAACTGTAGTTATTGAAACGCAGACTATCATCCTGGAGAACGACAAGCGACATTGTACTATTGTCAAAATTTGGATCAAAACTATGTCTCTGCTAGGTTTCACTTTAACTGGGATTGAAGTTCCTGACATAATTGTCCCCATCACAGGCAGAAATACCCATCAAATAAACTGCAGTTGAACAGCCTCAGTCCCTTTTCTATAAAATGGGTATTTAATAATACCATTTTGACAGAAGCCTTATGAATATTAAGAGAACATAAATAAACCCCCCTAGCAGCTGACAGCCAAGTAATTAATCTTTCAGTCCTTTCCTTTCTCTTTTTCCTTTTGTTTCCATGTCCTGAGTTCTCTTTTACACTTCATGTCCCACAATGCTGAAGTAATTGAAATGCTTTTACTCAGATAATCTCATACAACTTCTAGCATAATAAACAAGGAAAGCTTAATGCATTATTGTTTAAACAATGTCATTATTACTTCTTTTGATAACCTTATTTTCCAAATATGTTAACTCTTTGATTCCCCTATAATAGTACATCTTATCCACGGGTACAAATTGAGGGTGTGTCACAAATATTAAGGCCCTGGAAAACTACCAGTGGTGCCATTTTGGGTTCTATTTATATGTTACAACTTCCCTAAAACCAAGTTATTATCATTTCTACTCTTCTTCTGTTTTAATGCCCTCAAAATGTGGCTTCCAATTAGTAATTATGTTAATTGGCATCACATTCATTCTTGTTTGCTTTTTTCCTGATCATAACAAGAATTATCTGATTGTAAAGTTAGTGAGATGGGCTTTCTGATAAGGAAGGTTGAGAGGAAAAAAAATGACAAGTAGGGTAACATATGTACATACAAAATTAGAGGAAGCTTCAGCATAACAAAAAATAGTGAAATTACAGTCAATTAGTAGGAAGATTTTGTCATGTGTTGTCATTAATTGACCAACTAGAGTAATAGACTCACAAATAACAGAAAGCAAAGAGTGGCAAATCCATCGTTCCTGCCAGCTTCTTCTGCTAGTCATCAGAACAATTATCTCCTAGTTTATGAAAGGATAAAGATGTAGTATTCAAATTTAAATGTTACCAATATAAGATATGGAGATATGTACAGCCTACTATAGTATCTTCATAAATATAGTTTTATAGCATCATAAATTTCACAGTAAAATTATCCATGAGAAATGTAAAATTCATACAAAGTACAGTAATATTTTAAATCTCAAAAAGTTGAAAAGAATTGCTGACTGTGTCTGGGAACACTTTTCTCTGTTTGCAGAATATGTTAGAGCCAGCCTGTTTTTGATGAAGAGCTACTGTACTGGAGAGAAAGCCTGTATTCATATTTATCATCGGGCAAATTGAGGAGCCGACTTGGTTAGGATCAGTAAGTGCTTTTTTGCTCACTTCTTAACAAAGAACATCCTATTAAAAAAAAGCAAAATCCCATTTTGCTAAAATAATAGTAAACAATGGAATGTTAGATAATTGATTTTTTTACTTTCCATGTAAAATGATCAATAACTACTACTAAATACTAATTCGTAGTTATATGAATTGGCATCACATTCATTCTTGCTTGCTTTTTCCCTGGTCATAATAAGAATTACCTGACTGTAAAGTTCATGGAGCAAGCTTACATGGGCAAGTAGATATTGACTTATGTAAATAACAGAGAGTCATGTTTGGCTGCCTGATTCTGTTAAAAGAAAAATGCATCCATATTCATTCAAAGCAAATGTTCTTTTGGTAACTGAATAAAAATAATAGGTAGTAAGATCAGTTTATTTTAATTTACATAACTGCTAAACATAACATTTAGACTTTTGTGTATGAGACGGAAAAAAACTGTGTTTTCTATCATATTTTGTTTTTTTGCTCAAGTACTGCCAACATTCTTAACTGATAGTATTACCTGTTTGTGTCCTACCAGTGCCATAGAACAAAATCATAGCATTGGGAGACATTGAAAGTCATTGCTATTGATTTGTCCCTCAAATATGACTTAATGCAGCAATAGAATGATTTTGAAGTTTTTCAGTGCATTAATAACTTTAGCAGTTTTAAATGTCTTTTTCTGGAGTGGTTTCTATACAAACACTCTCTCACACATACACACACTGACAATCACTTTCCTTTTGTAATTATACACTCAATTCTTCTTGCATTCACCAACACCAAGGCACTTTATTCAACTCCTTTTCACTGTTAGTCAGTTTGAGATCAGAAAACAGGCATCAATTTTAATGTTCTCTTCAATAAACCTACATTGTATTTATAAACTAAGGAGAAGTGACGTTTGTTTTTGTTTTCATGTATTTTGAGCCTTTTCAATGACTACGTCTCTCCAACTATATGGCTTATAAGACAGGTCTTATAATTGGGAGGAGCCGAAAAGTTCTGTTGCCTGGCAGACTCTAGTCTCTTTGCCTGAGAACCTCAATCCTTTAGCCTTTCTTTTCCATTGAAATTCAAATCTTTACTTTAAGATCTTAGTCATTTTTTTTTTTTTTTTTTTTTAATTTTAACCTCAGCCTGAATGATCTCACAGCAAGGTTTGATGATGTGGAGGAGGGAAGATAATTTCAGGCCATACAGTTACTGTAAAGGGTATTAGATAACAGAGTGAATAGAGTAATAAATAGACTCAAAGGAGAAAGAAATTCAGAAAGTGCAGCTTGATGAAACTTATGCAAATATACTTTTGTTTAAGGTCTAATTAGTTAGAAGAGAAGTATCTGAAGGTGACTACTATTCCTTTGAAAAATACAACCTGTAAGTGCCTTGTACCCCTTCATATTATGGAATGTATAATATGATTCACACAGTGCAGAAAACAGAGATTCCCATAGCCTCAGTCATGCACCATTTTGTAGCCTCTCCACTTTGAGCATTAGAAAGTGGATTGTAGAAATCTGGTTCATCTTATTTTAAGTTCCTCATTTCTCAAATTTAAAACATTTTTTTTAAACTAGGCTCCTTAAACCACAAAATATTGTAAAGTTATTCATTGAGAAGAATGTAACATTTACTACTGCAATATATGATGTGCAATTTATTATGTCTCCTAAATGCATCTTTATGTATTGCATAATCTAAAATTCATATGAGGTATAACTACAGTCTAATTCTTGTGTCAACCACGAAAGCCTTTCTTAGAAAGCTGATGAAATCCTTTGTTACAAATATCAGTCTCTGCTTTTTACTGTTTCTGTATTAGTGTCATCTACAATCCTCAGCAGGTTACTTTTCATCCTGGTAAACTTGTAATAATAGGCTGCATCCCAATCATGGATAAAATACAATTTGCAGAGAATTCTCTATTTCTATTGAGTATTTTAAAATTTTCAACTAAATATGCAAGGCCTTCAGCAATTTCTGTAGCTTGCTCTTTTCCTAAGCCTACTTGCTTCTTAGGTCAATATTAAGTTCCTGGATTTAAATATTGGTGGCTTTCCTCTCAGGTGTTCTGTTAAAGGCTTTCTCTTCCTTTAGAATCCTTAGTAAAGGAAGTGGTATTTGCAAGGAAGGGAACAGTGTCTTCCCTACTATTTAACTGCCAGGACTTTAGGGCTACATGCTAGGTTGCATAGTGAAAACCCTGGCCTGACATCAACTGGTGGCATTAAAATCACTTTTCACTTCTTTGCAATTAAAATATTTCTACCAATTTATCTTTTCATTAAAAATGACATGGAGAACCCAGTATGGGAATGGCCCATGATTCTGCTTCTGTGACTTGCTCCTTCTAACATTTTTATAAATGCACTCTACATATTGCTGGGTGCCAAGTTTGTTTGTTGATATTGGTTCCCAACAGTGCAGTGTCACGGGTCATCTCTGGAAATTATTACTTTGTTGTCTATGATGTATTTCTCCTCTCCTCCCCATCCCGTGTTCTGCTGCCTATTTAAACTTAACATTTGTAAACAGTCCACTGGGTTTGTTTTGTTGATGCACTGGCTGTTTTCCAAGATTTTGTTGTTAATTTTATCTGACTGTTTAAGGATGACCTTTTGTGATGTTATAAAACTCTCAAGAAAAGGAAAACAGATTTGGTCATCTAACCCTCTTCTAAAGACTGCAAAAAAAAAAAAAAAAAAAAAAAAAAAAAAAAAAAAAAAAAAAAAAAAAAAAAAATCCAGTTGTTTTAAAACAGAGTGGCTTGATATAAAAAGCTGCAGTATATTACATCTGCATCTGCACATTTTCAACTTTCAGGGACCAAAAATCAGCAGTGTAACATATAATCAGACATAAAGGAAAGCAAAAAAGAAGCCAGTAGGGACATTTTTCTGCCTGATATTCTAACAGTGTTGGTAAATAGGCCTACTACTTCTAGTGTTTACAAAGAGACAGCAGTCAAATAACCAATTCAATATAACAAACAATTCTTCCACGCAAAAAAAATGACACCACTTAAGAGTTGATGGACATAGACTCAGAATTATTAGATTTGAAAGGAATCTTAGAAGTCTCATTTTATAGATAAGGAGTATGAGGTCTAGAGTGGGTAAGTGATTTGACAAAGCCAGAAACAGGACTAGGATCCAAGCTGGGATTCTCTGCCTCCACAGATGGGACCCTGAGTTTATTCCTTGACTGAACTTTTTAGATGTTTATGCATTATATCAAGACAGCCCACATGCACCAGATTTGTTTCCATTATTACTAAATGAAGCAAGACTGTGTTTTTACAGGTATTGGAGTATAAAGTCAGCCAATGTCAAACTAGTCAAAAGAACTCTAAAAGAGTGCTTTGCAGGCTTTTTTTTTTTTTTTTTTTTTTTTTTTTTGAAAATGGGNTTTTTTTTTTTTTTTTTTCTGCAAATGGGAATTAGATATGTTATATGTAAATGTATATTCAAATTTATATAAAAGTACAATTTTTGAGTTTCTGATAGTTTAATTTATAAATAACATCAAAATAAAACCCTTGCAGTTCATCAAATATTTTGTAGTTTTATTTTGTAAGAGCCTTCCTTTCTTTATGTATCTACAATGTTGAAGATAATTAATGGTTCAAAATGAGATATTATGCATCATTGAGCTAACCTGGATAAACAATGTTTTTTAAGTGCCTTAAATTATATAAAGACTAAAAGTATCATTCATTTATTCTATAGAAATACAAT
Organism: Rhinopithecus bieti; assembly: GCF_001698545.2. NCBI lineage: Eukaryota > Metazoa > Chordata > Mammalia > Primates > Cercopithecidae > Rhinopithecus > Rhinopithecus bieti. Next base: position 388,801 of record NW_016804150.1, read on the forward strand.
TATGTTTAGCTATAAAATAATAAGAGAACAAGTCTTAGGTTAAAATACTCATTCTCCCCATGACACATTGTCCTTTCACGATTTAATTCAAAGAATTTGCCTTTTTAAGGCTCAGTTATGTTTCACCATTGTTCTCATGCATGTTCCTGTTAAGGGTGCCTAATTCTGTTGCTAAGCAACTTTGCAGTCTTGTTGGGGCATAATGATAATAACTATTTTAAATATGCCTGTTTGGATATGGCCCCTTTAAGAATATCCTGATACTTCTGTCTAAAAGGCTATACAGACTTTTTCATTTTGACTCACAGGAGCATAAATGATAGAATGACGTTTTCCAGAAGAATTGGAAGAATGCCAACAGTGCACCAGAAAAGCACTAAGCCTTCCTTCCTTCCAGTATGCAATTTTCTTTTCTTTTTTTATTTTTTGAGAAAATGATAAAATCGGTCAAATGACAAGTCAAGGATTTCAAAGAATTGTGAGGAAAATACATATTTCTTTTATTCACTAGATGACCATTAGTTTTTTTCTCACCACAAATTCTTTAGAAAAACTTTCAAGCCATATTATTTTGAAAATAAGTATCATATCAGCCCAACATGGGTATTTGAATTTTATGGGACTTTCAGATTTAACTAAATTGTTAATTAAATTCTCTCCACTTTGCTTCCTCTTGTCCCAGATGTCTCCCCTCAATTCAGGAATATCTTCCCTTATAATGTTTGTTTAACCAGATAGGACTGGCACCAAGCAGCTTTAATATTTCTTGTCCTGACATACTGAGACATAGGAACTATCAGTACCTCTCCAGCACATAATAAGAATTAAATAGCATTCTCAATGCACATCTGAAAACACAGAAAGATTGTTCCCCCAAACATCTTTCCAGTGATAATAAAACCAAGGAAACGAAGAGATATTTCATTAGCAAAGAATCACAGAGAATGTTTTAAATACCAGGAAGAGCCCCACTAACTTCCATCTCAACGACCATCCAAACCAGAATTTAATTGCTGATGATTCTGCCAAGAAACAGATTCTCCTTGTGTTGACACTCCCTTCAAACGTTTTGGAAGATGCCCAAAACGTTACCCATTTTTATTCTTCCCTGTCTCTAGCATTTAAATATATGTCTAATACTGCATAGATTCTATTTATATATTGTGGATGATCCTTTCTTGGGGGTGTCATGTAATATGTAAAGTTAAAACTTCTGACTATTTTTTCTATTCCCTAAAAATTAAACAATTACCATTTAAGTTTACAGCAACAAAGTCTAATGGCTTTATAATGGGGCAATAGAGGCGAGGGTGAGTGTAGCTATATGGCTACTCTGTCAGTTTCTGCACTTATGAAGTGGAGCCTGTAATACTTTACTTCCAAAGGACTAAATTAGATATGCTAACATGGTGTCTACCATATATCATACATTAGACATAAGCTCCTTTTCCTGTCTTCACTGGGTATGGCCAACTTTTAGTTGTCTAGGATTTACTAGAACAGTTCATACCTCCAGGAACATGTCTCTGATCATACTCCTTTATAGCATTCATGTTACCAAACTAAATACTCTTAATTCTTTTGTAATATCCACACTCTTATTCCCACATCCTTATTTCTTATCTTATTCTCTAAAATCTTTAAAATTCAATCTTTTTTAACAAGCATTAATTCAATTACTATGAGGTGAGGGGCATTATTGTAAATCTTGTGATTACAAACACACAATATTCTTGACCTCATAAACTTCATAGTCTCTTGTCCAGAGTAATAAACAAAAACTTGGAATTCATTCAGATAAAATCTGTGACATTGGCAATCCTGTGCCTCCATGGTAACACATAAACCAAACATCATATGTTCTCACTCATAAGTGGGAGCTAAGCTATGAGGATGCAAAGGCATAAGAATGATACAATGAACTTTGGGATCTTGAGGGAGAAAGGGTGGGAAGAGGTGAAAGATAAGAGGCTGCAAATTGGATTCAGTGTATACTGTTTGGGTAATGGGTGCACCAAAATCTCACAAATCACCACCAAAGAATATACTCATGTAACCAAATACCACCTGTTCTCCCAAAAACCTATGAAAAAATAAAAATAATATAAATAAATGAAATATTTAACTCAGATAAGGGAGGATGGGTGATCAGGGGAGCTTCTGTCTTTTCAGCTTTTTTCTTGTGTTGGCAATCAGATCTGAATCTGTGTTCCAGGTTTAGATTGACCAAGACAGCCTTAAATTTCCCACTTAGCTTGATGAACTTCCAGCAGGTTTCTTCCTTCTGGGACCCTAGGCCTGTAACCACCCTTTTTCAAGATCACTTACTTTAGAAAACTTGCAATTGTAAATTCTTTCTCTGACTCTGTGAGCTGTAAATATTCTACAACCCAGGAATGTCTTTCTGATAGACCTGGGAACCATCTTTTTGAAGTGTAATAATCAAGAAAAATAATGTTCCTATTTCCCAATCTGCAGGAAAGGATAGGACCCTAACTTGGCTAAGCACCCATTAGCAAACACAGATGTCTAATCACATTGACAAACTCTACCCTAACAATCTCCAGCATTTTTCACTAGCTCACCGCATCATTTAAAAACTTGCCTCCCTTTTATTTCAGCAGAGTTGAATTCAGTCTTTCTCCCCTATTGAAATAGTCTTGAATACATCTTTGCTTGCCTGTGTAATTCTGTTCTTTAATAGGATGCATCCAGATTTTTATACAAGGGGAAGAAATGGAGCTTGACCTAATGTTCTACTCGATACCTAGCATTTTATTATTGTAATTGCTGACTAAAATAAACCTATCATATTACGATTTAGAGGAAACTATTTACAATGGCTCTAAACTCTTTCACTAGCAATAAATGAAACCTCAGAGTTCATCATTTTCTAACTGTAAATTTTTTTTTCAAAAATATATTTCTTTACATTTATGCACAAAATGGACCTTTGTTTCACTGAGACTGAGTAGGCTCAAGCAATCACTTTTCCTAACAGCTTTATTCATACCATTTTTTTTTTTTTGGTATTTCAATAATTTCAAGGTTTCAGAATTGTGAGCAAACTTGAGACTAATTAATCATGCCCATCATTTATAAATGAATAAAGACTCTGCTGATTTTCAATGAAGCTTATTATAGGATCAAATAAGGCACTTGGCTTCATGGGCAGTCTTGATTGAGAAAGGATTTCAGATAATTGATGGTTTTATCTAGAACTCTGAATTTTAAAATTTGATGGGAATTTCTAAATCAATTATACAAAATTACAAATAATCTTCAAGAAAGACCACATAGCAAAATTTTCTAAAGATTGCTGTAAAAGTTAAGCTTAAATTTGAACTTAGTTCTAAGTTAAAAAAAAAAAAAAACTTTCATCTTGCCACTTTTTTTATTATAAAACTTGTAAAACCAGAATTTTGCCTTTTAGTGTGCACATCTGCTATTCTAGCTTTTTCTCTTCCAAAAAAAGTTTTAGTAACTTTCGTTATATACATCATGTCATACAATACATAGCATATGAACATTAAGGAAATATGGGAGAATGACTTTATCTTTTCCTGCTACATTAAAATTATTACTTCAAACTCCTTTGGACAGTGTTTAAAAATATGCCAGACATCTAAATTCCATAAACCTCCATATACATACACCCAGTACATCTTTCTTGTTTGGAAACAGACTTTTATTGGTGTAAATAAGTGATAATTAAAGTTAGTGTGTTAATTTTATGTAGTTATAATTTAAGACACAGTAGAAATGTGGTTTTAATGTCAACACATATGCATTTTTCAAATATAATGGAGATTCATGTAACCACCTAATAGTGCATGTATTTGTCCATTAAATAAGGCTAGAATGTACTTTATTATCTCAGTGAATTGAGTATGATAGTATGGTGTTTTATAATTATATCTTTTATTTCATCATATATTGTAGATGTACAGTCACTGGTGGGAAATATATCCCCTGCATTATAACAATATAATTATTGGAAAGTATAATATTCTCTTAATATCTAAGTCAACATGGAATAACAGATAGATTTTCGGCAAAAGGAGGGAGTTGTATATATTTGTCCTTTATTGATAGGCCTATTTGTCTCCAGAAATTACCCTATCTCTATACAACTCAGTGTGTTCTTAAGGAAATCCAAATTTCCTTGCTGTTTAATTCTTTGTTTCCACACAACACTTTCCAAACACATAGCTATTAGATCTATGTGAGGTGGATGTATATATCAAAATTTCTTCACAAGCCACTTAACCAAGGTGCTAAGTTTTCCAGAATCCAAAACAAATCAGTTTAAGAGCTAGGTATGCAAAGATCCTGTAATACTCTAGATTCCAATGAGCTGCAGATTTTATTAAGTCTACATTAATCAGGAAAGTTAGATTGGGTCTTTACACTGAGTTTATTTAATTAACATATGGTTAAGAACACAATTTAAATGCAATTACACTAGGAGATCATGATTGGAAATGTATAATAATAAAGGCAATGTATAAAAAATAAAACACCACTGACATATTCCCTAATTGTTTTCTGCTAAAGAGAGAATCTCACCTGCAAGTATTCATATATTACATGTTTCTGGTAGCAAGTTCTCATCTTTTAAGAAAATACATCGAACCTTGTATCTATGTAGTTTAATCCCTCTTAAGATATATTTTCTAATAATCTCTGTTACTGTAATGTTTTTAAAACAAGTTATTTCATACTATTTATCTCAATATGCTTGTAAGATAATTATTGAGACATTTTATTAATATTTTATTTAGTCTTAGAATTTTAGAGAAAAGTGAACCTAGAGAGGCATTTCTCCTGGTTCAAATTGTGAACATGAATATTCTGAGTTTAACTGGACAAAGTAGGTAACGTTGATTAAGAAAACTAAGATGAGCTTCATTTTCCATCACATTTTAGTTGCATTTGGATTAATCTGGGAAACTTCACCCGGATTCAAAAATTAGTAAACTTCCTAATTTTGGGAGGTGGAGAATTTCTACTGCCTGGCTGATTTTTAAAAGGTTGACTAGAAAAGGGTTATATAAATCAAATTAGTGCAAACAACATACTGTCTGGTTCTCTCCCAGTGATCATTCACTTTCCCAATTAAATTTCAAGGTCATTAACTACTCATCTTATGTCTTTAAATTTAGAAAGCCTCAAATCAGCAACAAGTATTCATATGACTCAAAGCAGGAATGATTTTACAGAATGATTTTGGTAGATTTATATTTTCCTCATTTGTAACGTAAGTGGTTGAGATATATAAATTAATTATAGAGAAGTCACATATTTTTCCATGGAAAAAGTCCTACCCATGTGCTCCTTATGGCTATTTGTGTGCAAAATTTTAAAAATACTGGTAAGGCCAGGTGCGGTGGCTCACGCCTATAATTTCAGCACTTTGGGAGGCTGAGGTGGGTGGATCATGAGGTCAAAAGATCAAGACCATCCTAGCCAATATGGTGAAACCCCGTCTCTACTAAAAATACAAAAATTAGCCGGGCATGGTGGCATGCGCCTGTAATCCCGGCTACTTGGGAGGCTGAGGCAGGAGAGTTGCTTGAACCTGAGAGGCAGAGGTTGCAGTGAGCCAAGATGGTGCTACTGTACCTTAGCCTGGCAACAGAGCAAGACTCTATCTCAAACTGTTTTTCTTCTTTTTCTCTTTTTTCTTTTCTGATTCAGACCTTTAGTATGTGTGATGATTAATTGTATGACTAACTAGACAGTAAGATCCTCAAACAGTTTTTAACTTATTAGGATAGTCTTTTAAATGAAATAGGATTTTAGTAAGTGGGTGTTGAATGAATAAGTGGACACATCTCATTCACATTATAATGCTTGGATTTTTATGTAGAAATACAAGGTTTAATTTTGTGGTCCAATGCTTAAAAACGGACATAGAAGTTCATAATTCCATTTGATTTATAACATGACATCTCTTGTCAGTAGCTGGTTAAAAAGACTAGTTTTACTGGTGGCTTCAGAAAAGAATAGACTAAATGGGTTACAGGAATCAATATATTTATGGTATCTATTTAATTGGTTTGAAAGCTGAATGAATAGGAATTACTTGCAACAACAATCAGGTGCCAATTTCAATTATGAGGTTTGAACTGCACGGGTTTCAAACTCAGCTCCACATCTTATTTAATTTTAACTCACTTTATAATGATTCCCAATCCTGGCACACAGCCCTTATTTTGAGGTAATAGGATTTGATTTTTTTTTTTTTTTTTTTTTTTTTTTTTTT
>NW_016804150.1:395432-404340 GCF_001698545.2 Rhinopithecus bieti
AAAAAAAAAAAAAACTTTCATCTTGCCACTTTTTTTATTATAAAACTTGTAAAACCAGAATTTTGCCTTTTAGTGTGCACATCTGCTATTCTAGCTTTTTCTCTTCCAAAAAAAGTTTTAGTAACTTTCGTTATATACATCATGTCATACAATACATAGCATATGAACATTAAGGAAATATGGGAGAATGACTTTATCTTTTCCTGCTACATTAAAATTATTACTTCAAACTCCTTTGGACAGTGTTTAAAATATGCCAGACATCTAAATTCCATAAACCTCCATATACATACACCCAGTACATCTTTCTTGTTTGGAAACAGACTTTTATTGGTGTAAATAAGTGATAATTAAAGTTAGTGTGTTAATTTTATGTAGTTATAATTTAAGACACAGTAGAAATGTGGTTTTAATGTCAACACATATGCATTTTCAAATATAATGGAGATTCATGTAACCACCTAATAGTGCATGTATTTGTCCATTAAATAAGGCTAGAATGTACTTTATTATCTCAGTGAATTGAGTATGATAGTATGGTGTTTTATAATTATATCTTTTATTTCATCATATATTGTAGATGTACAGTCACTGGTGGGAAATATATCCCCTGCATTATAACAATATAATTATTGGAAAGTATAATATTCTCTTAATATCTAAGTCAACATGGAATAACAGATAGATTTTCGGCAAAAGGAGGGAGTTGTATATATTTGTCCTTTATTGATAGGCCTATTTGTCTCCAGAAATTACCCTATCTCTATACAACTCAGTGTGTTCTTAAGGAAATCCAAATTTCCTTGCTGTTTAATTCTTTGTTTCCACACAACACTTTCCAAACACATAGCTATTAGATCTATGTGAGGTGGATGTATATATCAAAATTTCTTCACAAGCCACTTAACCAAGGTGCTAAGTTTTCCAGAATCCAAAACAAATCAGTTTAAGAGCTAGGTATGCAAAGATCCTGTAATACTCTAGATTCCAATGAGCTGCAGATTTTATTAAGTCTACATTAATCAGGAAAGTTAGATTGGGTCTTTACACTGAGTTTATTTAATTAACATATGGTTAAGAACACAATTTAAATGCAATTACACTAGGAGATCATGATTGGAAATGTATAATAATAAAGGCAATGTATAAAAAATAAAACACCACTGACATATTCCCTAATTGTTTTCTGCTAAAGAGAGAATCTCACCTGCAAGTATTCATATATTACATGTTTCTGGTAGCAAGTTCTCATCTTTTAAGAAAATACATCGAACCTTGTATCTATGTAGTTTAATCCCTCTTAAGATATATTTTCTAATAATCTCTGTTACTGTAATGTTTTAAAACAAGTTATTTCATACTATTTATCTCAATATGCTTGTAAGATAATTATTGAGACATTTTATTAATATTTTATTTAGTCTTAGAATTTTAGAGAAAAGTGAACCTAGAGAGGCATTTCTCCTGGTTCAAATTGTGAACATGAATATTCTGAGTTTAACTGGACAAAGTAGGTAACGTTGATTAAGAAAACTAAGATGAGCTTCATTTTCCATCACATTTTAGTTGCATTTGGATTAATCTGGGAAACTTCACCCGGATTCAAAATTAGTAAACTTCCTAATTTTGGGAGGTGGAGAATTTCTACTGCCTGGCTGATTTTAAAAGGTTGACTAGAAAAGGGTTATATAAATCAAATTAGTGCAAACAACATACTGTCTGGTTCTCTCCCAGTGATCATTCACTTTCCCAATTAAATTTCAAGGTCATTAACTACTCATCTTATGTCTTTAAATTTAGAAAGCCTCAAATCAGCAACAAGTATTCATATGACTCAAAGCAGGAATGATTTTACAGAATGATTTTGGTAGATTTATATTTTCCTCATTTGTAACGTAAGTGGTTGAGATATATAAATTAATTATAGAGAAGTCACATATTTTCCATGGAAAAGTCCTACCCATGTGCTCCTTATGGCTATTTGTGTGCAAAATTTTAAAATACTGGTAAGGCCAGGTGCGGTGGCTCACGCCTATAATTTCAGCACTTTGGGAGGCTGAGGTGGGTGGATCATGAGGTCAAAAGATCAAGACCATCCTAGCCAATATGGTGAAACCCCGTCTCTACTAAAATACAAAATTAGCCGGGCATGGTGGCATGCGCCTGTAATCCCGGCTACTTGGGAGGCTGAGGCAGGAGAGTTGCTTGAACCTGAGAGGCAGAGGTTGCAGTGAGCCAAGATGGTGCTACTGTACCTTAGCCTGGCAACAGAGCAAGACTCTATCTCAAACTGTTTTCTTCTTTTCTCTTTTTTCTTTTCTGATTCAGACCTTTAGTATGTGTGATGATTAATTGTATGACTAACTAGACAGTAAGATCCTCAAACAGTTTTAACTTATTAGGATAGTCTTTTAAATGAAATAGCATTTTAGTAAGTGGGTGTTGAATGAATAAGTGGACACATCTCATTCACATTATAATGCTTGGATTTTATGTAGAAATACAAGGTTTAATTTTGTGGTCCAATGCTTAAAACGGACATAGAAGTTCATAATTCCATTTGATTTATAACATGACATCTCTTGTCAGTAGCTGGTTAAAAGACTAGTTTTACTGGTGGCTTCAGAAAAGAATAGACTAAATGGGTTACAGGAATCAATATATTTATGGTATCTATTTAATTGGTTTGAAAGCTGAATGAATAGGAATTACTTGCAACAACAATCAGGTGCCAATTTCAATTATGAGGTTTGAACTGCACGGGTTTCAAACTCAGCTCCACATCTTATTTAATTTTAACTCACTTTATAATGATTCCCAATCCTGGCACACAGCCCTTATTTTGAGGTAATAGGATTTGATTTTTTTTTTACTGTTACATTGAATACTAGAGTCAAAAGTTTGTATGTGACATGAGAAATGTGATACTTTTGATACGTGGCTATTTATGATAAATGCAGATCTACAGAAGCTTACATAAAACAAAAAAATGCCAATTAGAATTTCACCCTTAAAATGATTACAATTTTGTAATTACAATTTTAAATTGTAGTTACAATCTCTTCCTTCTTAACTATATAGTCCCATATCTAGGCTGAGTAGTTGTGCAGGATACCAAAAGGTCTCCACTGGATATGCCAGCGAAGAAGCAATTTTGCAAGACAAAGCAATTTTGCAAGTAGTTTCCAAATAAACTAGTCATGTCCCCAGGACAGTCACACAATTAGCAGTTTCAATGTATTAGCTGATGTATTCCACAAAGCCATGGATTTCATTCACTCTTCAGGAAACCTTCATTGTATAAAGATAGCCACTTGGTGGCTAGTGAGCTAGGTCAGATTTTGTAAACTCTAGCAAACCTGGGCTCACAAAATAATCTAATGAGCATTCTTGATCTAAATTCGAACAAAATGGGATAAAATACATAAATCTTTGCAGGAAGTTTGGACACTGAAAATACCTGTCACTTAAGATGACAATTCATCTTAATAAATGAGGCAAACGGGACTGATGAAACATGCCATTTCCAAGGAAGGAGTCACGATGATTTCTATTGATGCTATCAGTATTTCCACAAGCCTCTGTTTCCAGTAGGTTATATATAGTATCACAGAGGAACACTGAATTGAGTCTTCATAAAGAATCAGAAAAATAGTTTAAATCTCTCTTGACAAGAAAACCCAAGCTCTTTTATTTATAATGAGAATTATTATAGAATTATAATGTTACTAAATATATAATTTTTATATGCAAGGAAGACAGACTGGTATATTAGTATTATGTCAGTAAAAGCTAATTAGTATACAACATATGCTAAGCTTACACTAGGGATTCTAACTTCTGATCTTAAGGTTATGCCACTTTATCCCAATTTTTCCAGCAAAATTGTTTGTCAGACTTACTGTATATTATCCCACACTATATCAGAACTATTTCAAAAGCGATCTTGTTAGTCATCTCCATTAAAAAAAAATCCAAGCTATGCCTTTTCTATGAAATTTTTGGTGGTTGCCATGACAATGGTATTTCTGTTTCAGCCCACAACTGATATTCTTCAGCTCTTACCCAAAGTAACCTGATTTGGCTTGCTAGGTGTCAAATTCTAAGATTCCAAAAGATATTTCCAACATTTCTCCAAAGACTGGGAATGGAAAAACAATAGCATTACTAAATGTTGTATTTTGAAAAAATCATTTATATTTTGAGCACCCTAATATAGGTATTTTCATTTTGCATAATCCTTTCAAGTCTTTTCATTTTAATAAGGAAGCATATTTTTACATAGTTGCAATTATAGAAAGCATGTAATTTAGCTTTTTTCTTTACCATTTCCAATAGTGAAAGCATTTTCCATATATTACCGTTTGGGAGATTCTTTAATAATAATGAATGTATGACATAAAATGGATATAATCCATACTTAATCAGGCCTCTATTACTGGCTATTTAATTTGTATTTACTTTTTCCCTAACAAGTAAATCCACAGGTCACATTTTAATAAACGTATCTTTTTTTCCTTCTAAGAAATTATTTGAAGACAGGGGTTATAATTTGTTTTGCTTGGACAGTAATTATAAAAATGTGAATCTGAATGTGTTTAGATAAGGTATGTACATTAGTCTGATATGTAATCAGACTAATGATTACATAGTCTGATATGCAATCAGACTAATGATTATATAGTCTGTAATGTAACAGAGACTGTTATCTCCTGTACTATATCTGTTATCTCCTGTACTACATTGGACATTTACATGACCTGCCTGATCTCTGAAAGCATTTAAGTTTTTGATTCCTGGTTTAATATATGAAAAGTATTTTTATGGCTTTCACTTAACTTTTATCAAATAGCTCTTCAAAACCAGTAATACCTATATTTCAATGTCAGCAACATTCATTCAAGTGTTTTCCATGTGCTAGGTGCAGTGTAGGCACCGAGAACAGTGCAATAAGACAACGAACAGGGAGTTTCAAAATACAGTGTGCTGGAATATATTCAGAATAGGATGTTAGTTGAACCCATGAGAAGGACAGAAACCAGCCTTCCCAAAGTAGATTGTGGCCCACTTCAGGGGGAAAGGGTGGTAGGCAGGTAAAGTATGGAGGAAAAAGAGAACTTCGGGCAAAGATAGTACCACATGCAGTGGCCTGGAAAATATAGAGCAAAGCACATTGAAATTTCAAGTACTATGAGAACACAGAACTTAAAGTTAAGTGTTAGAAGACATGAGGCAGTTGAAGTAAGCTGGAGCAAAAACATGAAGGCACTTGCTTGCCACGAGGTAGAATATGGTATACATGTACCCATTGTATAACAACATAGCAATCCTTAAGTGTCATTTAATAATTTTCGTCTGATTTATTAGCTATATAAGTATATTACAGTAAATGGGTTTTAATATGTATTGCATGTGAGAACATCAAATTCCTGGTACACTTAATAGCATGAAAAGTGCCACAGAGATCAGAAACTTTCCAGCACTTGAAAGGAAACTTGTGGAGTTGGACAGCAGCACAGGCCTATGTAAAGGGGAATAGGAAATGATGGAGCTGTAGCCATAGTTTGGAACAGTAGAAATGCCTGAAGTGCCATGATAAGGAGTATACTCTGGATGTATTCAGTGGGCAGCAACAGGACATCGTAATTTTAGAGAAAACAAAGTAACAATGAAAGAAAACACCAATTCTCTTAATTAAAGCAAAATTCAAACTGGCCTGATTTTAGCATTGGAAAACAATCTCCAGGTAGGTGACGGAGGAAAACTGCATCCATTTAGGAATTCTCTTGTTTTGATTATCACTGGTACCACCATGCCAGCATCTAGGCCTCCACACTAATGCCTAGGTTTAGGTGTGAACAAAAGTATGTTGCATTATTTCACTTCAGTACGTATAGTAGAGTTGAAACATTAAAGAATGTATGGGAAAATAAGAGAATAACTAAAACAGAATATGAGAAAATAAAGTCTGTTTTATAAAAGCTAGTTTATTCTTTATAGAAAATTGCTAGCCTGGAGTCCCTGAAACTTCAGTTTGTACTCCAGGTATCTGTGAGCCTGGTGAAATAATATGTAAGACATTGTGTGCATTTATACAGACCCTATGTATGAAGGATATGATGGATGATGACCTCTGTCAAAAGACAGAAAAGAAACTTACAGTTTGCCCGTTAATGTAAGTCAAAGGCATAGGGTGGGACAATTAGATGGAAGCAATGCTACAAGGAATCTAAACAATTTGATCCAAGCACACAGCTCTCTGGGTTGCATTATTTAAAGCAAATCTTAGAATTTGTGGAACCAGGGTTCTGACCTCAGTGTTCAAGGCACATGGAGTTCTGAGAATCCCTTTGAAATTACACTGAAAATCTTGGGCACGTGTATATTTGTGTGTACATTTCTGAGAGGGCACTACAAGATTCATTAAGCATCACCTTGCTTTAATTCTATGGCACATCTTCATGCTACTTCTGTGTTGGTTCTCTCCATTTCTGAAGGAGGAAGTTCTAGCTGCTGAAATCTTGAGCATAATTCAGCAGGTGGTGACAGCCTTCCCCTGAAGGAACAGCCCAACACTGCATCTTCAGTAAGATTAACAGATGGATAAGAGACAGGAAGCAGATAAAGACACTTTTGTAAAAGTTGGGAAAAAAAAGTAGAATCTAAACTATGGTGGTATGATTGGGAGTACGAAAGAGAGTACAGGTAGGAGGGGCATCTTGGTATTTGGTACACACCATAACATTTTTTGTCAAGCTGTCACTCTATGTCTGGAAAACAAATTTTTAAAAAATTGTCACTATTTAATAGGAAGAAAAATGAAACCAAATAGTCAATCAGTGCCTAGCATATGATAGAGATATAACAAATTCCAGAAAAAAGCAAACTTGTAGGTTGGGACTACAAATTTTAGTATTAACAATATATTAATTTGCAGAACAGACAGTGGTTGGCCTTTTATATTTCTGATGTTTACAATATCTTAATTTCTGGTCACCCCACATAAGCTCATTTGATCTCTTATTGTTGCAGTGGAGTTTAGAAGCTTGACTTTTGAGATGTAGATGACATATGAAGTTATAAGATAGATGAATATAGGTGTTGGAGCTAAAGAAATAATAGAAAGCTTGGTGAACTGTAGTTGACTACAAATGGCCACTGGTTCTGGGGTGAATAAGAAGTGGTCTGAACAGAGAGAGGGCCATAGTACTTCCTAACATTAAGTTCAAAGTAGGGCAGTGCAGTATGGTAGTAGAAGCAAAAACAAAGTGGCATAAATACAAGGAATGACATGGCTCTTCTTATTGTATTTTTTGAGATAGGGTCTCGCTCTGTAGCCTAGGCTGAAGTGCAATGGTGCCATCATGGCCCACTGCATCTTCTATCTTTCAGGCTCAAGCAGTCCACTTGAGTAGATGGGACTACAGGTGCATACTACCATGCCCAGCTGATTTTTTAAAATATATTTTTTTGTAGAGATAGGGTCTTACTATGCTGTCCAGGCTGGTCTTGAACTCCTGGGTTCAAGTAATCCACCCACCTTGGCCTCCCAAAGTGTTGGGATTACAGGTCTGAGCCACCACACCCAGCTCCTGGCTCTTATACTCTTGAAAGAGAAGGCTAACCTTCTGTTGCAGATGGTAGAGGGAATCTTAAAAAAAAAAAAAATTCAACTTTCAGTTGAGCTGAAGAAGCCAGAAAATGTGAAGAACAAAGAAGACTGTTTTGTTAGGGGCGTGGACATTAGAGTTAATAAAAACAAGTGTTAAAAAATGATTTTGACACTTTAATTACCATTTGAATAATTGTGGACTATCCAGAAGTATATAAACAATAGTGCACATTAAGTCAATTTTGAAGAAAGTGATATATTTATTTGAAATACAATTCAACTGGTATTTTGCAATGTTTTAATTCACATTACCATATATATGTAAATTTATGAAATAATCAAAAATTTAAAGAGAGTTCATGTTTAATAAGGATGTGCTATTGCTTCATTCAATGGTTAGAGAAATAAAATAGTTCAATGGAAATACATTTCTGTCAGATATTTCCACCTGATAGCTGTTGTAGACATGGGATCCAGTATCTGCCTCTTATTTCCCTCAAACTTCTTTGAGGTGGGTTTAGCTTCATGATTAAGAGCATGACCCATTGGTTTGAAGCCTTTGGGTCTGAATTCTAGATTGCCACTTGCCAACTGTGCAACTTTTATTTGTAAAATGTGGATAATATTTGTGAGAGTTAAATGCCACTGATAAATAGTAAGTGGTATAAATTTAAGTGCTTAAAAAATTGCAGCTAAGAATATTATTTATCAAGAAGAATTTGGAGAGTAGACCATGATAGCAGATGGATTCATAGGGGAAACGCAGAGATGTTGAGGTTGGACTGAATTGAATTAGAATACAATTAGAATAAATAGTTTCAAGAAGGTAACAACTGTTTTAAAAATCTGTAAATGTACCTTGTAAATATATATATATATATAATTGTTTTTCAATTAAAAATAAATAAAATTTGCCAATTTAGTTTGGAAATTATCCAGAAATAGCCTAGCAAAATATCTGGTTAATGTGCTACTCAAAATTAATTTTATTTTAATGGATTAAAGTTATATAGGCCTCCTTTGGGAAGAAAACAAATTTTTCTCAAATGCAATAATTATAAAATATAATAATTATATGTAATACAGATTTTTGTAGATGAATCATTGTTATTAGAGTGTACATATGTGTGACTTTTATGAACACATAAAGAATAAAAAAAATTTGCAAGAAAAGAAAAACCAGATAGCCGGGCGAGGTGGCGGGCGCCTGTAGTCCCAGCTACTCGGGAGGCTGAGGCAGGAGAATGGCGTAAACCCGGGAGGCGGAGCCTGCAGTGAGCTGAGATCCGGCCACTG
>NW_016804150.1:406645-431689 GCF_001698545.2 Rhinopithecus bieti
ATATATATATATATATAATTGTTTTTCAATTAAAAATAAATAAAATTTGCCAATTTAGTTTGGAAATTATCCAGAAATAGCCTAGCAAAATATCTGGTTAATGTGCTACTCAAAATTAATTTTATTTTAATGGATTAAAGTTATATAGGCCTCCTTTGGGAAGAAAACAAATTTTTCTCAAATGCAATAATTATAAAATATAATAATTATATGTAATACAGATTTTTGTAGATGAATCATTGTTATTAGAGTGTACATATGTGTGACTTTTATGAACACATAAAGAATAAAAAAAATTTGCAAGAAAAGAAAACCAGATAGCCGGGCGAGGTGGCGGGCGCCTGTAGTCCCAGCTACTCGGGAGGCTGAGGCAGGAGAATGGCGTAAACCCGGGAGGCGGAGCCTGCAGTGAGCTGAGATCCGGCCACTGCACTGCAGTCCGGGCGACAGAGCGAGACTCCGCCTCAAAAAAAAAAAAAAAAAAAAAGAAAGAAAGAAAAACCAGAAGGTAACAACTGAAAGAAGTTCCTGCCCTACCCTCTCTGTCCCTCTACCTGAAAATCAGAATGGTTCACAGGAAAAGAGATCAGGAGTTGCAACTGGTGACTTCTGACTGCTTTATTTTTTTTACTGTTAATTTAATATAATTTTAATCCTTTTAGAAAGGGCACACGTTCCCAGTTTGTCACAGCCTCTCCCACCTCTCTTGGCTTTGATCTGCCCCAATTTGTTTGGCCCTGCAGGGATTTGACTAGGAGCAGCATGCTTGAAGTGCTTTATACACACAATCATAAGAAGCTAAATGCTACCATCAAAAATAGATGTGGATATATATTTATGTCTATTTGAGGGACTATCTATACAATGTCTCTTTTGAGAAGTCGGCAAAAGTTTAGCAGATAGAGTTCTTACCCTCCCTAATACTTGCTAGGGACCCGGGGGCAGTGGAGCTGGCACCCTCAGGACCTACATTTTTATTTTTCATTTTCCTCCTAGCATTAGAACTCGTAGGGAAGCGAGTTACACCCTTTTATTGCCTTGTTCATTCTCTCTATGCATCGCCTATAATCAGGTTTCTGATTCACTTTTTTTCCTTCATTTTTTCTCTGATGTTGTAATTGCAAAAAGAAAATGAACTTGCCACACTCCTCTTTCTTCTTGACCCCAGTGAACTATGAAACTGCTAAATGTTTATTCCTATCTCTTTTATCTAGCAATCTATCCTCAAAGCTGTGAAATCATACAATATGTAAGATAGAATTATTCTCTCATATAAAACTGTATGTGTATGTTTATATATATGCAATTAGAGAAATCTTCACATTCAAATTAAATTCTTACATTAGAGGCTAATGCATTATATGTAATATGATTACATTTATTACATATAATTATATTACATGTAATTCTAATGTGAGCATTTCTCTAATGTTTACCTTTAAATTTAAGCCCTGCAGGCAATAAGTATTTTTGTTCTTGTGGACTACATAATCACATATTCTTCATTTTTTCCCTTTTTTTTTTTACCTTTTAAAATGTAAAGAACATTCTTATCTAAGAATGGGTTTGGTTTGTAGATTATAGTTTACTGCTGTGAATTATAGATTCCTTACTGCTGCTTTAAAATAAAATCTCTGAGGTAGAGAAAACAACAAAACTCAATAATCAGTATTGATGTTAGAGGTTCTACATCTCAAGAAGTACTATGGAGAAAATATACTTATCAATTCCCAAGAAATCTGAGGAATAGAAGTAAATGGAGTAAGATCATTTATGAATAAATCAGACTAGTTCTTATCCACTTGCTCATGCCCCTGAGTCTCCCTTTTTGTTTTATGCAACTGCCATTTCCTGAAGATAATCTCTTCCTTACATTGAGACAGGGTTCTCAGTCTCACCTCAGATTTCCTCATGTGACAAAAGAATTATCATATTCATTTTCTCAATCTCTGATCACATACCACTTTCATCTTTGATATGGCCCAAATGTTAATGTTCAGAAAATTATTTATTTTGCCCATTAATTGGATCTCATCAACCTTTTCCTACAAATGTTTTATGCCACATTTAATTAACTCAAATTACAGCTAATTTCCAGGCCTGCCAATACACCACTTCTGCTTTTCACTACTCACCTTGTTTCTCTGCACCCTTTTTGTCTATCATTTTTGCCTCAAATTTCTCATATTTAAAAAAGCCTCCTTGTCATAGCATGCACAATTCACTCATAGATGGGGAAGAAACAGATGTAATGCCTTTCTGCCAAGACACCCACTCTCTCTCACAATGCCCAGTCATTTGTCTCTGGGTTGTGTGCAGGATGGGTCATAAATATTTTGACCTATTTGATACTAAGCCACATATGCTACTGTAACACCTCCAAATTCGGCCTGTCTCCCAGGCTATCAACTTTAGATCAAGCTTTGACTCTTGACCATCTTTGTTCCCTACAGGAATAATTTCTAAACTAATTACACCATAAATTTAATATATTACCTCAGCACACACCAAGAGCTGCCAGATGAGATAAAGTGCAGAAGCAGTTTCTGAAGAGTTTTATCAGGATCTGCTACCATATACCTGATACTGTTCTTAGTATGAGAAGCTTAATATGGCAGTGGTTGTCTTTGTGGCAGTCTGGACACCAGAATCACTGTTATTTACTACTCCAAAATAAGCTTGAATGCCTCTCTCCTTCTTCTTGAGAATTCTAGCTAGTCTTGAAACTTTGATGTAGTTCATCTTCAAGCTGGATATTGCCATAAATGCCCATGCACCTGATGTTCAAGAAGACTCATTACTCTCATATTTCCCCAGGATAACTATAGAAGTTTAAAACAATAAAGAGTAGTAGTGTGAGAGATAAATAAGGTGGGCTGTTGTTCATTTACTCAATGTTTATGAATAGTTGTCATGCACCAGGCATTTTGCTTTTGATGCCAGAAATAGCAAACAGTCCCTGCTTTCAATGGCTCCCTTAGCAAAATCCATAATGAGTTTCCATCAGAGAGAATAGTATAAAGAGTGGGTTAAGGGCCAGCATAGAGTATGGGGGTTATACATCAGCATAGGCACATAGAGAAAGAACAAGTTTATCATGAAACACTTTTGGAGAGCAGGACATCTGATTTATGTTTTGAGGAAATGTAGGAGTGTGAAAGACAAGAAGGTTCAGAAGCGAACCTTCTAGGCAGTGGCAACAGCATGATTTAAAGCAAGAAAACATAAAGAGCAATGGTGGTTCAAAAGAACTGTCAATAGATAAGTATGTCTGCAGCAGAAGGCCTATTTGAGGCAGTAGCACTCAAGCAAAAGATGCATGCTTGGTAGCAACCAAAATTTGCAGTGGATAATCTGTAAGGATACATCACCTTTTTATTTTCTTTCATTCTAGAAGTATTTACTGAGTGACTCCTACGTGTCAGTAATTATTGTAGGTAGGTCCTGCAATGAAAAAATGATAAAAAGCCAAGACCCTGATGTCATGGGATTTGCATTCTAGTTGTTGGCGGTGGGGGGGTGGGTTGGGGAGGGGGTTGGGAAATACACTAACTCAAAAATATATTGATTATCACACAGAAACAAATATGTGGATAAAACTGAAGACTTTTGGTGGTGCTGGAGGTGGTGTAGATTAGAAAGGGCTTTTTAGATGATCTGTTTAAGGACTTGTTCCCTTGTGACTTTCCACCTCTTAAAGGCAAGGAAATGTCTACCCTTCAGACAGTAGAGAGCAAGTATTGGAAAAATTTAGTCAGTTAAGCTTCAAAGTCTAAAATCTTCATAGAGATAAACTTTGCTAAAAGTTTATAGCTCTCTTTTACTGTATCAGAGAATTAGATGGATACATCCAAATAATTTTCTACCTTGGAAAAAAAAAATCAGGGTATGCCATGAAAGAAGGTTATGAGTAAGAAGCTTAAAAAAAAAAAAAAAAAAAAAAAACAAAAACCTTGTTATTTGGGGGAAATTTTGGTAAGAAAAGAGTTGGTACAGAGTTTTATCAAAGGAAGTGGCCTATAGATCCCTCAGACCCTTCATGACTGGTCCCCAAAACCCTGAGTCTATCTAGGTCTATGTACTAAGTTCCTCCAGCCATATGCCCTGACACATCTTAGAGAAGGAAAGGTAAAGTTGCAGACTCAGATGCACTATTTGAAAGAACCACTCAGATTTGGGGGTTGACTGAGATGCCAGGATTGAAATGTTGTGTGTGTGTGTGTGTATGTGTGTTTTCTAGCTACCCAGGTAAGTTATAGATTATATAAAAACATTTTCTTTCTCCAGTAGAATTGTAATCTATTTTGTAATCATGCTGCAGTTGAAAGATATACAAATATTTCTGGGTAAATACATGGACTGTTCAGGGTCAATAGAAATTCTTATATATGCTTTCCCCAAAGTTCAAAAAAAAATACACAACTTTTTGAGGAAAAATAATTGAGTGAGTAATAATTCTCATGCAACTGTTTCTTCTGCCTTCCTTAGATTTTTCCATTTCAGAATGAAATGCAGTTGCCACCTTGTCCTCAGGCTAGTTAATAGTATTTGCACCTTTTTAGACTATGGACTATCACAAATAAAGACAGTAACTAGAATTGGATTGTCTACCTGCATCAGACTCCTCTTCTTTTTCTTTCAAAGAAATTTGTGCTCACTACTTCCAGAGTCTCTAACTAGAGCTCAGATGGTTTTCCTTTATTTTCATAGCCTCTCATTGTGTCTGAGGCAGCTGTAGTTCTTTCACAAAATACATTTATCATGTTTTGTTGCAATATTATTTTGTGTGGAATTGCTTTTTTTCTTTATAACTAATGTTGGGTAAAGGATAAGCATCATTTCGCATATATTTAAATATAAATATATTTATAAATAGAAAAATATATTCTCTTAATTTTAAATAGTAATAGGACAAATTTAAGAAGCTAAAATATACAGGTCATACCCTGCCAGTCTTGATAAGGTTTTGTTTGTGGTGTTTTTGGTCTTGTTTTTTAATAACAGAGGAAATAAATTACCATTATTTGAAACTTAGAAAGACTGAAGCAGAGGGAGGTTAAAAGATTAAACTGTGAGCCTGAGCTTAAGCAGAAAGGTAAGGATTGTTCTTTCTAAATCCCTCAGCCAGTGACTGATTCAGAGGACCATTTACAGTCATCACCTGGCAGCATGCACGGGGCGATTGGTTCCAGGACACTCCCATATCAAAACCTGCAGATACCAAAATCCAGGGATGCATACCTCTCGGGTACTCTAAATCCTCTCTAAATTACTTATAATACTTAATTCAAAGTAAATGCCATGTAAATAGTTGCTATACTCTATTATTTTATTTGTAATAGTTATCTTTTATTTTTTTGTCTTGAATATTTTCAATCTGGTAGTTGAATCCACGGATGCAGAACCCCAGATTCGGAGAGCTGAACATACTTTCAATAGGTTCCTGAGCAGCAGTGATTACATTCACAGCTGACTGGACAGTTTGGTGAGCAAGTTCGGGGCTGGCTTAGTGCTTCATAGTTCTTTCTTCCTCCTCCCCCAATAGTTTTGTTTCAGCAGTGATTTGGTCAAATTTGAACCACAAACCAGCAGCAAAAGCATTTTCTAGGAACTTGTTAAAACTGGAAGGCCCAAGGTTGCACTCAGGCTTACTGAGTCAGTCACTCCAAGTGGACCCCATCCCTAAACCTTGAGACCCACTGCTCCTCTTTTGATCTGGGAGAGAAACAGAGAAAAGAAGGAAAAAAAATCCCCAATGTGAGTATGCTAGAAAGTAAATTTGAATAGCTCTTTATATTGGGTACTTACTGTAGGTAATTTACAAATGATTGGAAGAAACCACAAATTAAAACACAGCCAAATTTAAGGTCTCTTTAGCAGAAATCAATCTTACATCATGGCAGTTCTCCTATACTCCAGTCTTTCACTTGATAGATCACTTCCTCATTAGGATGACCTAAAGCAATTCTACACAAACTGCTCTTTACATTTAAACAGAGCTTTCTGTCCTAACATGTCAAAATGCTTGACAAGCAATCAAAAAGTAGCTCACTAATTTTTTTTCAACTCATGGCAGTAAATAGCCTGTGCCTACCATCACTGCTGTTTACTGGAGATTTCTTGGCAGGGAAACTTTAAACGCCTTAGCAATGTCTAGAAAGTCAATTACTAAAGAAGAAAATATTCATTTTGGCTTCCATAGGGCTGTATTTGATGAATTGCTCACTAACTTCTATTATTATGTCTCAAGAATAGATAATGATACTCATCAAGGGCAAATCCCAAAGAAGAGTGTATGCTTGCCTTGACTGAATCTGATTTTTGAGAGATTACATGGCCCAATCTATATTTAATTGTGATACAAATGCTACTTAACTCCCTGTTATTTCTGGTTGCATATAATTGATACTACTTGAAGAGTAAGAAGCAGCAGTCTCACTACACTGGGGACCCTTTGAGAACTAAGTCTGTGTCTTAGTGATCTTTGATGCCTTAGTGACCAGTACCATATCTGGAATAGTATATGTGATCAGTAACTCAAATGCATGTATTTCTTGAATGTATGGTACATGAATGAGTCAAGATACTTTCAGAGTTGGAAGCAATCTGTCATGGAGTAGGAGGAAAAAAAGTAGTGAAAAAACTTCTAAATTCTCAAAACCTAGTGCTGAACTGAATGCTGATAATAACTTGACAACATCCTTTGGCATTGCAGATGTTGGGATATCAACATGTAATCTGCCAAGAAAAATAATTTCATAATTAAAATTTGAGTGTGTTCTTGAGCTGGGGATTTCTTTGATCTACCTTCTGATAGAACTTGGAACCCCAGAGTCAATAGTCAATATAATAGTTTTTCACTTAAAACTGTAACATTTTAATCCAATTTTATACACATGAAATAAAACTGATGGGAAACTCTTGAAATTTTCATCACTGGAGTAACCTAACTTCAAAAATGCTGATGGTTAATTTCTTGAAATATTAATATTACTGCAAGTCATAAGTAAAAGCATTCTATCTTAAGTGAGAAACTATAAAGTTGGATAATTACTGTTTGGTTTTGTGGCTTGGTTTGAATAAACAAACACTTGTTTTAAACAAAACGAAGTTCAGCTGAAGTGACAATCCATCTTTAATCTTGTAAAGCTTCTGTGTTAGATATCTTCTATCTCTAAAATGCCAAACATGCATATTAAACTGTTTTTTTTTGCATATGATTTCTGTACCCTTCTCTTGTTTTTTGTTTGTTTTGCTTTGTATTGTTAGTTTGTTTAGATACAGGGTCTTGCTCTGCTGCCCAGGCTGGACCTTCTAGGCTCCAGTGATACCCTTACCTCAGCCTCCAGAGTAGTTAGGACTATGGCATGCATCACCATGGCTAATTTTTTTAAAGTGCTTTTTTTTTTTTTTTTTTTTAAGTGCTTTTTGTAGAGATGGGGTCTTGCTATGTTGTCCTGGCTGGTCTTGAAATACAGGCTTCAAGCACTCCTCCATCTCAGTCTTCTAAAGTGCTGGGATTACAGATGTGAGCCACTGTGCCCAGCCCTCTTTTCCTGTTTGAATTTTAAGTACACTTTCATAACAATCTTGTTTGAAAATTAGAATGTAGATTTTATACCATTCTGTTTAACATTCTACTGCCAGCACCTACTACAATAAATGCCTGAAATAAGGTACATAATAAATATGTAATAAAAGTGCTAAAGTATCTTGATTAAAATCTATATCTATTTTAAGTACTTGTAGACAGAAATAGATTCAAATTGCAAAAGAACATGTGAATAATCAAGTCAATGTTAATGTAAGTACAAATTATCTGCTGATTAAGATACTGAAAATGTCTCAGCTTTGGAATTACTTTCTGGTAATCCTGAGTTCAGAGTTATGGCAAGGGCATATTTAGAGCATGTTAATATTTACTGAGACATATATAAAGGAAGATGCTGAGAAGAAGGCTTGTAAGATTTGCTGGGCTCCAAATGAAACCTGACTCATCTGCATGGGACCAACAGGCAAAAGACAGAAATGAGCCCATTGTTCTTCTGGATGAAGCCCACACTGGTGCATGGACTGGAAGAGAGGAGAGGACCTTGAAGGTCCAGGCTTCAAGGATACTCACTGCACTTGCTCTCAAAAGACCAGGAGCTGGACAAATAAGAATGTGGGCACTATTGCTTTGTACTTTTTTATTTTTATTTTTTTCTGAGACAGAGTCACTCTGTTGCTCTGTCACTCAGGAGTGCAGTGGTGCCATCTCGGCTCACTGCAACCTCTACCTCTCGGGTTCAAGTGGTTCTCATGCCTCAGCCTCCCACGTAGCTGGGATTACAGGCACACCCTACCGTGCCTGGCTAATTTTTTGTATTTAATATTTTTAGTAGAGAAGGGATTTCGCCATGTTGGCCAGGCTGGTCTTGAATTCCTGGTCTTAAGTGATCTGCCTGCCTCAGCCTTCCAAAGTGCTGGGATTACATAGGCGTGAGCCACTGCATCCAGCCTGCTTTGTATCTTTAGGTACATAGTGACCCTATGCAATAGTAAAATATGGCTCAGTGAATATTCAGTTAAATCTGACCAATCAGAAAAATTTCTTCCTTCTTAGGGAAACAGTTATGACAGAAATGAGCAGGGGTGGGCTGGAGTGGGATGAAGATGCTTTCCTTTGGCTAAAAGCTCTAAATTTGTTTTTTTTTCTCTCATAATTTAAGCCTAATTTAAAACCTTACTAAAATTTGTGGACTTTTATAAAAGTAAATTTTATTATTAAATAAGCTGAGAATGTTGGGGGTGAAAAAAGACCTAATAATTTTAAGAAAAGATAGAATTATTGCTGTGAAAATTACTCACGTTGGAAAAATAATAGGTACTAGACTTAATACCTGGGTGATGAAATAATTTGTACAACAAACCCCCATGACACAAGTTTACCTATATAACAAACCTGCACATGTACCCCCTGAACTGAAAAGTTTAAAAGTTACTTGAATTTTATTTGTTCCAAATATAAGACTGCTATTGTATTTCAGTTACGGTTATTACTAAATTGAAATTCACTTGCTATCTCCATCTGATAATATTACCACATACTTCACCACTGAACATTTAAGACTATTTTCTGTTGAAATCTTTACAAGTCCTTAAATCGAACTTCATTATAAATTATAGCACAGCATGTCAACCAGCTAGCAGGAATTTGCCATCTCTCCTGCCTTCCTCCCTCTCTCTCCTCCTTCCCTTTCTTTCCACAAAGCAATTAAATGGGCACACAACAAAGAGTAGGGATCCAAACCTTTATAATAACAATAGCAGTGGAATGTGGAGTCTCACAACAGACCACCTGGTGTTTAAATCCTATCTGTGTGCTTTATTAGCTGTGTGACTACAGGTACTTTACTCAATTGTTCTGTGCCTCAATTTTCCCATCTGTCAAAAAGGTAGTAATAATGCCTACCTTTTAGGGTTGTTAGGAGAAATTCATTTGGTTTTAGAACAGTGCTTAGCACATAGTAAGCACAATAACTGTTACATTATTTTTCACTTCTGTGAATATACAAAACATTAACATTTGTATCCTTAGCCTCAAAAGTTAATGATCACTGATGTGAATAGCTGGTCAGCTAAATGGAGGAAAAATGCTATTTCTTCAGTTTCTCATTTGGCTTTTTCAACTGAAAACCAGAATCACTAATTTCTGGCATTATCGGTTGTCAGTAAACAGTATCAAGCCATGATATTTTTGAGAAGGTTCTGAATATTTGCAATGAAGAGAACTAAGAAAGGGTAGAACATAAACTCTTTGATTTGGCTGATCCCAAGTGAAGGATGAAATTAATG
Organism: Rhinopithecus bieti; assembly: GCF_001698545.2. Lineage (NCBI taxonomy): Eukaryota > Metazoa > Chordata > Mammalia > Primates > Cercopithecidae > Rhinopithecus > Rhinopithecus bieti. The sequence goes on from NW_016804150.1 coordinate 416,483, forward strand.
ATGAAAAATATAAAAACTCCACTGAAAATTCATACAGAAAGAACCTCAAGTACTTACAACATACTTGGAATTCAAATGACAGCAAATGACTAATTCTTAAATCAAGAACTCTTCACTAAAATTAAAATATAAATGCTTTCTTTTTCATGCTTTCTTGTAGGCGGCGAAAGGGTACTTAGTAGGTGTCAGGCTATTTTAAAAAGCAGGTTATAGTGGTATTTCAGAAGCATTATAAATCTAAGGCAGCTCTTATAAGTGACCTGTTTTCAAAAAATTTTATCCTTAACAAAAGCTTGGTAGAAATCCATTGAAACTTCCCTATGTAGTTAAAGGAGAGAATTCTGTGAATTTCATTTATCTTTTAAAATAATAGATTATATTACTGCATCTTACACTTAGGTTGCCAATTATATAAATCATGTTCTAGTAAGGACCAAAACTTACTACTTAAATTAGACCTAGCAAATGTGTGTGTATATAATAAAATGATATAATCTCATGAATGTCAGCATTATATCGATGCAAACTAGACAGGCATATTTAACACAGGTAAGTGATCAGCAATGTCAATGTTTATTTTTTAAGCAATCCAACTCTTCAAATGAAGCCATGGTATACTCAAAAGGAGCTGTTGATTAGACACAAAGATATGGTGAAAAAAATAAGTTTAATTAAATCTAAGAATCTGTTTAACATGTTCATCTTTGGGTTGATGAAAGTAAATAACCCTTACAGATTTTCCTAGTTCAGGATCCAGTGAGGTTTGTAAGTGAATTTATAACTAGAAGCAGACCAGGTTTATTTCCATGTTTGTGCTTAACTCTTAAACACATCAGTTCCTATAGGATAGAGGGCAGCACTAGATTGGCCATGGCACAAAACTGGCTTGAATTCTTGCTCTAACACTTAGTAATTGTGTATACTGCTTAAGCGAGCAAATTACTAAATTTCATGAACTTCGAATTCACTGTCTGCAAAATAAGGACGATTCTAGTTCTACCAACTTTAGAGAGTTGGTATTGTCCAATAGACAGTTGTTATAAAAATGCTTTGAAAATTATGTGATACTTAAAAATAGAATTTATTATCATAATTTTAGGATGAGGGAAAACTTACCTTCTTCTATATTTAATATTTTCAAGGTCAGCCTAGATTTTCCAGAAATCTACATAAAAAGTGAACATTTCAGCCACACTCTTAGCAATGTTTAGATGGTAAAGAACATCCAAAAGTGAATTTCTTTTTACACAATTCTACAAGTAATATATACACATTGAATAAATTTGGAAATAAATGTGATCTCACTGACTCTCTGCTTCTTGATTTAACCATTGATAATTGACTTCTAAATTTCCTTTTAATATTTTCCTCTATGTATGCATCATTTATTGTTTAATGGTCTAGTCTTAGCACTTAACATTTTACAAAAAAATTATATGTTATCTTATACTCTAAGAATCTTACAACACTTAATAGTAAAGGCAACACCTGTGACCTGGTATGCAAATGAATAAAAGTTTAGCATAAATAATCTAAATATATTCAAAACTTGTATGTTTTAAAGGATATTCCCATACTTTTGTTTGTTTGATCATTTCATATATTTCAGACTATTTCAATATTTATATTTAACTATGCACACATTTTAATTAGTATTCTTAAATAAAAAATGTTTAAAAAAGACTGATCCACTTGAATACTGACATAAAAACTCAAGAAAGCTTTCTTTTACTTAAGTGAAGTGGTAGATATAAAAGCATTATAGGAATATAGATCATACTTGAGTTTAAATGAAAATCTGATTAAATGCTATAGAATTGTTGCCCATTCCATATTTTGTTAATAATTGTTAAGATGAGAATTACAGAGAATGATTGAGCATTAGTCATCTATTGATCACACTACTGAGATAACACTGATGTGGTATGATGAATTTGCAAAAAAGGAAGTAGCAGGTATATTTTATTGTCAAAGGTTGTCTATCAGTTGGCAAATCATTTTATAGGCTATAAATGATGTTCTAAAATAAATCATTTTGTTAATATCGATATCTGTAAGCTATATCTTAGTATATTATTAATAGGGCAGACACTCTGAACCATGGCTCTTTTTGCCTTTCTGATGCATTTAGTAGAGACACCAATTACTAGAAACCAGAACAGTAACTCCAATAACCTTTAAATTAATTTTGACCCTAAAGTTGGAGCAATTTCAACATTAGTTGGTATATTTACACTAAATTAAAATTTCTAAGCTAGTATTAAAATTAATACAGTTTATATGAAATATGAGTATGTAACACTTAATAAAATAAAACACTAAAGAAATTTCATAAATATTTGTGTTCTAGAAATGATCCAGAAGGAATTTCATTTTTTTTCTATATAGATGGGGTCTCGCTACAGTACAAGCTGATCTCTAACTCTTGGCCTCAAGTGATCCCCCACCATGGCCACTCAAAGTGCTAAGTACAGGCATGAGCCACCATGCCTGGACTTGTAATTTTTTTTTTCTTGTAGAGACAGGGTCTCACTATGTTGGCCAGGCTGGTCTTGAACTTGTGGCCATAAGTGACCCTCCTGCCTCAGCCTCCTGAGTCACTGAGATTACTGGCATGAGCCACTGCACCCAGTCCCATATTTTAAGCATTTAACATTAAGAGAGATGTATTCCAGAGTTAATTTTAGAAACATCACTTTGTTGTGCTTATATCTTCTAATTGACAGTTCTGGCCTTTAAGCATTTTTGAATTGTAGAACTAATCAGTTATAAAGCAGAAGAGAAACTCAATGATCCAACTCATAGCATTTGTTAAAATAAGCCTCTGTATAATAGTGTTATGAAACAAAGTTAAAATGAAGCAGAATCAAAAATAGGCACCATTAATCAACAAATGGCTATTTTTAAAAAATCTAGTTAAAAGTATACTACTTGGGTTAGGGAACTGAGGAAGACTAAATTAAATGCCAGACCAAGTTTGGTTCTCTTACTGTACTTGAACAAATTTTAGTATTTTTGGCCTACGTCCTACCTTGGGGCTATTTAACTGCAGTTCTCAACTTTCTAACTTTCCTAAGAGAAGGCATGTTACTAGCAGGAAGTATAGAAAAAGAACTGAAATGTCCCATGGTACGGTTTCCTTCCTCCCTTTCTCTACTCATTCTCCAAAATAAAAAGGGAGAAATACCTAACAAACAGATCTGACAATTCACAAAGAACAAGTCTATATTCTGAAAAACTTGATTTAAATGAGAACCTTCCAAGTTAGAACTTTGTGAGACACTAAAAAATTATGGCATGAAACATAGATGTACAAAATAATTTATTACGCATTGGACAATGTATTCCTCAAGACAGAAAAGCTGATGGAAGGCCAAATAACTTATGGATTAAAAAAATAACAAAATGAAACAGGTGCATTTTTCAAGCTGAAAGGCAACTATGCTATTTTTCTCACATACTTGGACAGTAGTTATAACCTGGCAAGATCTAGTTCAGAAAAGCTTAGATAAATATATACTTTAAAATTAATATGACAAATATAGCAATCTGAAATAGGTAAATTCATAGTCATACTCATTCATTAAATAAATCACTTTAAAATCTTAAACATATTCTTGTAACTTTGAAAACAAACTGCCAGTGAAAAAAGTAAGTTTTCCTTGCTGAACTTGGTTCTGGAAACAAAGATTTTTCACATGCTTTTCCAAGCACTTGTCTCTTTATTTTAAATCAAATCAAACTTTCAAGGAATTAAATATTTGAAATAGGAAGAAAATATTAATGAATACATACATAGATACATATATACATAATTGGTTAAATATAGTTTACAATATACATAAAATATATGTGTACTTGTATGTACATATATGTTTAAAGCAGGTATTTTCAGTGTTTCCAACATCTCATCTTAAAATCAGACTATGCCCCAAATTTACCCCTCAAGCCTTTGGCAAACAGCCAATCAATTCAGCATTTAAATAGGGATTAACAATATTGGCTTGGAGATTTAAGACAAACTTATACTGATGATTTATACTTTTTACTTGAAAGAATGAAGTTATTCTATTCTCAGGAACACATGAAGAGACTCTACTAATGGCAGTAAATTATTAACAAATTTGGCTGCAGTTCTTGCTCACCACAAAAATTCTCCCCTGTGAATAACTGTGATTGACATATTCAATGTAAGGTCCCAGGCAATTTTTGTACTTGTTTTTTAAAACCCAAATGGCCTGTATCAATAACAGAAAGCCATATAAGAAAAAAATGTAAAATTGTGTGCTTTGCAAGCCCAACAAAAATTGTCATCATACTAATGTAAGTATATCATTAAAAATGCAGCTTTTATAGGCTGGTGTTTCTACTAGTAAAGGTTCCACATTAAGTGAGGCTCTATTTTTTTTTTTAAATTTTAGTTTAACAGTTTTGCTATTCAACAAATCTAATCAGTAGCACCTAGTAATAAGTCCCTGAATACTAATGCTTGCACAGTCTCTGTAAATTCTTTGGGCTTCAATAAAATAGAAATGTATCACAGACCAACAAGAGTATGACCTACAGTGGAGTTACAGTTTAATTTTTAGTTTTGGACAACTTAATAATATGAAACTTCTCCAATAGTTACACATTGAAACAACAACAACTATTTGAGTTAGCCAAATAGCAGGATCTTCAAAGGCTTTTGACATTCCTATTTTATATGGCACTTTGCTTCTGAAATAAGCACCCTTATGTAATGCCCGTGATATCATTTCTGATAATGAGCCAGTGAAACAAGTGATTAGACATGTGGTACAATTCAAAGAAAATAAGATGAAGAATTAATAGCCAGTTGACTTTTGCCAGGTGATCTAATCAACTACTTGAGAGTTAAAAATAGAAGCTAGGTCTAATTCCCACAGCCACTGCTGATCAGAGCCTAACAACCTCTCCTGACACTGGCACTATCTGCATTAAGACATTTTCCAGTGAGATTCAGGGTCATTTCAAGGCTTAGTTTAACTTACATGGGGAGGGGTAGAAAAAGTAATTCATGAACATTTGGGAAAAGATGTATTAATGAGGTCTGGCTATATAAGTTGTCAGTGGAAATAAAATGATAAAATGGAAAACATTAACCTTTACCATGTATATTTCAGACACTTCACTAAGTTCTCCTTTATGTTATCTTCTTTCATCTTCACCACAACTCGGTGATTTTCCTGTTTTAAATATCAGGAAACAACTCACAGAGGTTGAGTAATGTATAAATCACACAGCTAGTAAGTGGTAAAGGTATGATTCAAAGCCCAAATTCATTTCCTGAAAGACATGATCTGGATATAAGTGGTAGCCAAAATGTCCCCAAATAAATAAATAAAAATAAATAGCAAAAGGGAGGAGGAAAGCCCAGTGATCAGAATATATTCATGATAATGGTTAGAGCTTCTTGATTGAACTTGAAAATGATCAAAAGTTGCCTGAGAGCTCTGAGAATAAAATTGTTACAACTTTACAGTCAGACATTTTGAGATTAACCTAATTGCTTTGCTTTCGTAACACCGCAATGCCATTTTATTTCATTTTCCATTTTGTTTATTAGGAAAAAATTTAAACATTTAAGTATTGCCTAAAAATGTTAGTGATCTTTCTTTTCTAAATAGATGAGCAAGATGCCAACATTCATCCTCTCATTTGATGGACTGTTTAATGTCAGATAATTTTAGTGTCAGGTTTGAATTTTGTGGTGAAATGTCACTCCAACACATCTCGTGAAGATGTGACAGACGGGCCCACTATCTCGCACCTGTATGCAGGTTGAAAACATTTTCAATGGATAGTAACTGTACTTAATTATGATTGTGTTCTTTACAATAAATGAGATTGAAAAAGAGATGCAGACAAAAGAAGTGCTGACTAATACTCTATCGTTATAATCTCTGTCTTGCATTCTGAGTTTTCTAAAAGTCCCCATCTGCTGTAGTTGAAAATGGGAATGTCTTGTTTTCTGCCCTGGGTAAGTAGACGGTGCATGGTTAAGTGTCTCGAACTACTTACTAGATAAATTCCAGTAAAATATGATTCACTTCTAAATTTCAACTTATACCCCAGAGGGAAACGAGTATAGTTTTAAAAGAATCAGGGGAGAGGGTAGTTTTATCTATAATTCACTCCTACCACATCTACAAAAGGAATCACAATGAGCTTGTGTAGAATACCAATCATTTTGTATTGGGGGATAGCTTTCAAAAATAAATGGTATTAGTTCATTTTGTTGTTCAATTAATATTTTGTAATCTCCTATAGTAAAGCCCTGTACCATAGTGGCCACTTGAGTTACAGAAATTTTTATGTTGTTGATATTTTACTTATGAAATAACAATTTATATTTATTGAGTACTTAGAGTATATGATGCTGATAAGCTCCCCAGAAATCTTAACATTGATAAAATATGTCAAATGCTACTTTTTCATGCTTTGCTTTGAAATCCTGAGTTATTCTCTAATCTGGAGAAGATGAAAAAAATGTAATTTAGATTTCTATAGGATCACCAGCTGTATGTTAGCCAACTTTTATCAACGGAGAGTCTCAACAGGTACATTTTTAGTTATCATAAAACCCTTTTGTACTGATTATTAGGTAATTCTTATAAATATGGGCATGTAACAAATAGTTAAGAATATCAGCCTCATTTTGTTTCAGCTTGACTCACTGCAGAAAAGCACAAATTTGAGAAAGCCATTTCCCCAAGAGCTACTCACTTCCTTGAGAGCCACATGAGAGACTAACTTGGATGACAGTGACTTGTCATAATTTATTTTTGATGGCACTAGTTTAAAAAAGTGGTAAAATAGTAGTTTCAGAATAAATTGTTTTTAAAAATCCATTATTCTTCAGTGAGTATACCTTATAAATAGAAACCCATATATATATCATGTTCCTTTACTAAATTGTATATTATATTACCATAGTTACTCTTTAGAATTTTCTAGTCTTTAAATCTAAATTTGTATTTGAGTGATTTTGACAGATTATTTCTAGTGATTCCATTGGGTGCCCACCAATTTCAGATTCAATGTTATTTCTGCAAGTCCCAGCAAAATCACATTTTGTAAATGGATAAGAGGTCTTAACATTCTGGTTATTTTCTCCTACATTTCAATTATCAGAGAAGCTGAGTATGAAAGATCATGGAGAGTTGTGCAAGAATTGTATTAAAGGTATTACTGACTTTTCTGTGTTTATTCGGTCAGATTCTGCAGTATATAAGTGAGGAATGCAGCAGGCTGTGTTGCTGTGACCATTGCAATGACCAAAACACTGCTGCTTCTACCCTTTGGTCTCATAACCACAGCAGCGCATTAAGAAGGTGTGGCCATGGTGTTGCTTATTCAGGCCAAGATCAGAATGCTGATTTGTTTTACATCTGTTTTTCAAAGAGGGTTTCATCAAACAACCATAAAGATAGAGGTAAACCATAGGATAAATGTTTATTAATAATTCCCTCCACCCCAATCAACCGAAGAAAAAGCATACTTTAAAATGCAGTTGTGACATGTCTAGGGTCAGCTACACTATGGAGTGTGTCTGTCCAACTAAATAAATGTTCTTGCAACCCTTTAGTTTTAAGTAGCTACTCAAATATATAAGACATGTTTCTCCATCTTTGCCCTTTCAGCATTTTAGTGTTTAATTAAAAACTGACGCAATCTCCAGCAAGTCTTCCGCTTCTCTCCTGGCCAATGCAATAGAGACTGTCTTCTGCTGAGGAGGATGGTTACAAGTCTTGCCAGTTCTGTTTATACTTCACATATGCCAAATATTTTGTAGTTTAGCTTAAATAAGACACTCTTATCACTAGGCTTTATTATTATTATATTTCAGAATAAACTAAAAATAGTACATTAAAGAGAAACTAAGAAAAAAATAAAATATTTACCATAATGTAGGTACATAAATTTGAACAAAAAAACAGAACAAATTTTAGATTAGGTTTGATACGAATAACCTATTGCTGGTGCAAACAAACAAAATTCCTAAAAACTATCTAGAGATGTTTCTACTATTCCATATTGTTATTACAAGACTTAACTGACATCTATGATGCACTTTGTCATCTATGATGACAAAATGTATGATTGAGAGACTTTAATTCTCTCAATACTTGTGAATATTTCCTCCATGAACTGGAAATGAAAAAAGTGAGAATATTTCCTTGCTCGGATCATGTTCAGTGAATTTCCTTATAGTATCTGCATTCATTTTTAAAATAGTATGAAAGGGTTCCAGAACATTCAGTAATACTATCTGTTGCAGAATGTTAGGATTTTTATAGTCTGTGTACTACAGTATTTAGAGTATTCAAACTATAAATATCTGGGCATAATCTTTGACCCAACAATACCACTCCAAGCATTCTTTGATCAAAAGTAAAAGTACCAACATATAAAGACATATGTATTAATTTACTTTGTTTATTACCACATAGCTTGAAGTCACAAAACAATTTGGAATTAAGTAAATGTTTTTCAATGGGTTTTGACCAAATAAATCATGGCACCTTCATAATGTACATTACTTGACATCTATGGAAGATAATATGGTGGTGTTATATGCTAGCCAGGTTTAATGTAACAGAAAGAATGTACTGAAAGTGTTTTGTAATTCAAAATTACCATGTGTTATATACATACAATGAAATAGTATTCAGCCTTAAAAAGGAATGAAGTTTTGATACGTGCTGAAATATGGATGAACTTTGAAACCATTTATACTAAGTGAAAGAAGCTTGAGACAAAAGGACAAACATTGTGTGATTCCACTTCTGAGGTAGCTAGAATATGCAAATTCATAGGTACATAGAGTAGAACAGTGTTTAGCAGGGGCTGGGGGAATGAACAGTCATTGTTTAATGTGTATAGAATTTCTGTTTGTGATAATGAGAAGGTTCTGAAAACTGATAATGGTGATGGTGGCCCAACATTGTTAATTATACAGTTAAAAATAGCTAAAACAGTAAATTTTATGTATATTTTACCAGAAATAAATTTTTAATGATAAAATCTATAAAATATAAACTTACCTGATATGGAGCATATTATAAAGTTTTCATGGCATTTTACTTATTTTAGATGCTTATATAATTATAATCTTATTTTGGTACAAAAGAAGGTATTTGGGAAATGTAAAGAAAGTAACAGCTTAAGTTGTCCTTTTGAGTTTTCTATCTTTCCATTTCTGTTTTTTTTTTTTTTTTCCAAACTAATGTTGTTCTTGCCACACCTCTTTGAATGTTCTTTGAATACATCAACAGGAACCATGCTTGCTAGTACCGGTCCCTTTAAATATCAGCTGAGAATCTGAATGCATTTTTATGAATCTAAAATGATATGCAGCTCTTTCAGGCTGGCGCTTGTTTTAGAACCTAGGAGGGATGAACATAAATTATCATTCTTTCCTTAACTTGGCAAAAACAAATATATTACTGCAGATGGCATTACCATAAAGAAATATTAATATTGAGACAGTTAATAAGTTCATCCTAAGAGAACTGAATATATTCCAAAGTGGACTACACCAGTCAACTGCTGGCAATGTTTTCCCACATATGTGGCAGTACGATACTCTTAAGTCTGAGAACAGTTTCTTTTTTGTAAAAATGGCTTTGATTAGAAAACCTTAAATAAGTCATTTGGAATGTGTAATGTTCGGAGCTCCCTTTCCTGCCTTTTCTGTGAATCAAGGTTCTTCAAGTCACTATTTTCACTAGCACTTGCTTCCTAGTCATCAGCTGTCTTCATGTCAGTGTTAGTGAAGGGCTGTCATTTCAGGTCTTAAAGCAGGGAGAACAATAGAAGGAAAACCTCATCTCAAGTACTGGAAATGTAAGGGCTAACAAAGGACATACATATTGTCCAGGGGAGCACAAATAGATGTTCTTTAACCATTCTGTAAAGACAGCTTTAGTGAATACACAAACACCTGCATTTGTATGCAAAATTATATGTGTATGCTTCTGTATGTACTTGCGGAGAAGATGTACAAACTTTACTAAGTTATCAAAAGTTTGGGATGTTAACCTAAAAGTTTAAAAAGCTGGAAAGATTAATCACAAAACTTGAAACTATTCTGATGGCTCTGACTTTGTGTTTTTACAATCTTTCCCTTACTCTGTTACTCTTCAAAGAGAGGATGGTAATATGGAAAAAAAAATCTCTGCCATTCAGGTGACATCTGTGAGCCTAGGTTTTCTCAGTGTAAAATTCTCATATAGTATAAACATCAAATGATAAACCAAATATGAAAGTCCCTAGAAGAGTGGCTTGAAACAAGATAAATTCTCATATGCGTAAGGTGCCTTCTCCTGCTAGAATGCAATAATATTGAAAGCAAGTACAATGTCTTCATTAAAGATTTGTTTTGCTATGCTAACCATGCTTTTAGTATACATTTAAGGACGTTTAAGCTCACAATACCTTTTGTAGATTTAAAGATTTGAATCGTATATTTACTATTATTATAAAGATTTTTTTTAAAAAAACAAATTAGCATTTGCACATATATTGAGAACTTGGCTGGTGGAGAAGGGTAGGTAGATAGATTTATAACTCTGGAAAATAACTTATTTCTTCACTAAAATCAAATTGCTGAACAGCTATAATACATATATGTAGGTAGGCACCATAGAGTTGCAGGTGATCAAAACTTATTCCCAGACCCTGCTTTCTTAGAAGAGCAGACAAAGCATGTTCACATGAAGGATAACCCAAAATAGAATGTGCTATAGGAATTTAAACAAGAGAGGGACACATCTGATGGGGGAAGGAAGGTGGGTATGGGGAAGGCTTCATAAATGAGTCAGTATCGAGGTGAACAAGGTTTCAACATGTAACAGGATGGGCTAAAAGAATAAATGAAAACATATAGGCATGCCACCATCGGGTACAAATTGGAAAGAAGATTCACTTGGTTGAGGTTGGGCATGGGGTACTTTAAGGGAATTAGTGACAGATTAAGAGATATCACAGTGCCTGATACATGGTACTTAATACCTTTTAAACACAAATATTTAATCAAAGAAGAACATAGAAGAGAACGTATAAAATGAATAGGATGAAATATTATAGAAATCTGGCAATTAAGAGGTCATTGGCAACTTTCAAAATAGTACTTTTTTCTACCTATTCTCAGTGGAGTCACTGGTTGAATAGAAATGACATTACTCTTTGAGCTTTATTATTGCTATTCTTTTTCCATTTCAAAATTTCATAACTTTTAAAAAAGTTTTTATTTTATTTTTTAATTTGAGACAAGGTTTCATTCTGTTACCCTGGTTGAAGTACAGTGGTGCCATCATGGCTCACTGTAGCCTCAAACTCCTGGGCTCAAGCAATCCTCCTGCCTCAGCCTCAAATCTTAAGGCTATTTCAATTGTAGCTAATGGCAGTAATGCAGCACCAGAAAAAGATATTTTGTTATAAGAGGGCAACTTTGACTCCTAAATTTTTACTCTCTAAATTTCTGGTAACACCGCCTAGCAGACTAAACCTTTTTTTTTTTTTTTTTTTTTTAACACAATTGGAAAGCAGTAGATTAACTTCAGTTCTATCTTGTCAAACACAAAAGTTCCTGCAGTTCATTTAGTATCTAGTCATTTAGCATCTAATCATGCACATCCTTCCATTTTCATTCCTCTTTCAATTCTGAACACCAGCCAATTAGTTTTCCTCTCCCTAGGAAACATTTTAAGGAAAGGAAATAAAGTCATAAATCAGTTTCAGACATAAAATCATACATATATTTCTGCTTAGGGTTCTAAATTTAGAAACTTTCCTCAAACTTGTTTAAACATAACAAAGTCCAAATTCAGAAATCCCTTCAGTTTGATTATCTTCCTCAGTTGTACTAAAATGAAAATTAAATTTTCTAACTTGTTTTCTTCTTAACAAGATTTCTCCAACTCCATTTCATAAATTAGTGGGTTCAACTCACCTGCAAAATCATTAGCAAGTATTATTCCACCGTAGGCAGCATCAATCTCCTAATCCTGAAACTATTTCCTGCCAAAGAGTTTTGTTTCTTCAAAAAGTAAATGATAGACACTTTGAATTTCTAACCATCATTAGGATATTCTCACGCATTTGCTCTTCAACAGAAAGGTGACTGTCAACATTACAGAAACTGCATTGTATTTCTAAGATGAATTGTACTAATCTGCATTTCATATACCTTAGGTTTATTTAGAACAATTATATTAAAATTATTCTTCTATATTAATATTTATTATTACTTATTCTTCAGCATAATGATGTATATGGTTAAGTATTTTAATACTAGAAAAAAGGTGGTAGAATAGAGGGTTTGTTGTTGATCTTGTTCTTTGTTACCTTTTAATGTGACTGAGTAAAAATTCTAGAATCTCAAGAAGTTAATATTCCAAACCAAAACCCTGTTTGACACATAATAATAACAACAACAAAAAAGGGACCTGACTGACCCCAAGGGATGGTTCCTGGAGTGGGTCACTCAGTAGTGGGCTTTGCCCCCCCCCCCCCGCCCCCCACACACCCTATGCCTCATATACTGAAGATGGAGACAAAGAAACAAATTCAAATATTTCGAAAGTGTATTTTGTAAAAAAAGAAATTTGCAATCAGAAAGGCAAGAATGATATATAATATGATTAACATGATTTTCCATACTAGTATCTTTGTTTAAAATAATATTCAAAAGGAAAGTAAGCAGAGGTAAAATTTTAAGCTACCAATTCTGCCCCTCTTTTTCATTGATCTTCTAATTTAATTTACTAAAATAAAATTGCATGGCTGTTGAGTCAGTCTAATTTCAAGTTTAAAGATAACAGATCTCCCTTTAAATAGAACATTGGCACACAGATACACCACAATCTGGCTTTTTGCAACTGTTCTCTGTTGGTGAAGTGGCAGCACGTTTGCAATCCCCATAACAGCCATCTTAACCATTTCACAGCACATTATTCAAATGTACATCTCTAGGTGGCAACAGGGATAGGCACTTGGGCTCAGTAGCAAGGGGTCTGTGGGGAAAATCCTAGGACGAAGGATATGAACCTGCAAATGGCAAGACAAACTAGAGGATACTCAAATAACCAGGGGCTTAGATTGGGCAGCTCCATTGGCTTTCTGACTGCCTACGGGGAAAGCCTCACTGGAAACTCTTTTGAGGTTATTGAGGAATCCTAGAGGCAAATGGACTCCCCTACCTTTTGGAAACGATTTGTCCCAAATCTTAACAGTTAGCTGTCTCAAAACCCAGCTGGACTAAAATTGCTTCAAGAAAAACTGGATGGACTGGCATTCACATTTTTACTTCTACCTATGCCTATGCATAGGGAACATCCCTCACACTCCAGTGGATTCTATGTGTCCTCTCTAGCTTGCAAGTAGCCACAGTGACTACAGCGAACGGAGTTAATGGGGTACCATGTTGGTACAGGGCTACAAGCAGGATATTTCATTCCATGCATTTGGGGGAAGGACACAGGTAACAGTATACAGGTAGAATACCGAATAAGAAATCTGTGTGAGGCAATGCCCTTTTTGGGACCTTGACAAAATCAGTCATGGAACCCAGGTGGTGGATAAGAGCTGACAAGAGTTGGCCTGTGAATGGGCACAGCATCTCCGAAAAAGATCAATGAAATGATTGACAGAGAAAATGGCAAATGAAGGGAGAAGCGATGTCAAGTGCTGCTCAACCCAAGCTGAACTCCAGGAGATACGAGAAGTTTCCCCTCCAAATAGAGGCTCTTTCTAAAGGTTCAGTCTTGAAGCAGGTGTTTTGACATTGAGAGGGGCACAGAAGGAAGAGAGTAATTCAAATTATTTTACATTTTGAGTCCTCTTCACTGTCTACACGAATCTGGCACTGAAATGGTAGATCACGTTCAAAAGTGTATAGAGGCAAGAACGCCTTCTTTGTTTGCCCAGTAACACTGCTCCTCCAACCTCTGCACTTGGTCGCCTAACATTTCCATCCTAGTTGCTGTTCCTTTTCCCATTGCAGAAAGCAGCGGGGTTCTCCCCTTCTTCCCTCCGAGCTGCAAACCCCATTATTAACCAAGCGGAAAGCTCCACGCAGTGCGGCCAGGGAGCACCGGGGCTGGGCTGCTTACCTTCCCCGGACCTAGTCAGCGCAGGTTCCCGCGCCCGCCGCCACGGGACGCAGTCCCGCCGAGCCCGCCGAGTGCTCGGTCAGCTCGCTCCGGCCCAGGCGCCCCACCTGCCAGCTGCAGCCGTCGCTCACCGCCGAGCTCCGGCCGCATGAAGTCATCCCCGCCCCGGGCCGGATCACCACATTCCGCGCCAGCCGCAGGGGGAGCGGGGCAGCTCCCGACTCCACGGAAGGCAGCCTGGAACCGGCACCCAACGATCGATGGCCCCCGAGGTTGTGGGTTGGTTTTCTGTTAATGCTTTTACAGTTGCAGCATTGCTGGATTATGGACCGAGAGAGAAGAGCCAGAGGGGGCTTTCTCTGCATAGCGTCCTTGCTCTGAGCGCTCCCCCATCACCCCGGCTGCATGGACTGCTCCATTCGCCAGTGTGGGTTTCCCACCCTCTTCATCTTCCTTATCAGCATTGTTCATTTGGCTGAATTTGAGAGCAGGAATTGTCTTTTAAGATAAACACTCAAGCACTACAAGAACATTTTAAATTGGTAATGAAGCTTTCTAAGCCCTTCTTATCTCGCTCCATCATTCCCCCCAACAGACACACATGCACACATACGCACACACATACACGTACACACACAGCCCAACCACTCACAATTTTGAAAGCTAGAACCTTTCGCCTACGTAATAGAACGGGAATCTCCCAAAAGACTGGAGAAGTGGGGCCAACCGGAGAAAGTGCTCAAAGAAACAGCGGGGTGGCCCCATGATTTTGTTGTGTTTATGGTGCACTTGTGCACAGATGTTCCCTCTAACATCTCTTCCTCCTACTCCCTCTGCTCTGGACCCCCTCCCTTCCCTGCCACATAATTGGACAAACCGTTGTGGTGACAGCTGTAACATTTGGAAATCAAAATGCAGAATCTACATTAGCAGATGACTGTATCTCTTTCTTTCACTAAGGATTTATGAAATTTGCCTTGGGAATGAAACAAGCATGTGTTCCTATAAGCCCTTATTAACAAGATTGTTCTCTCTCCCCACCCTACCCCCACCCCACCCCACCCCCACC
>NW_016804150.1:432028-436732 GCF_001698545.2 Rhinopithecus bieti
AGGGTTGAATGTTTAAGGAAAAATGAGCCTAAATTTGCTCTCTTTGTAGCTGAGCCAGGGTTTCCCCTTAGCTATTGAGTAATTTTCCAGTAGGGAGGTTCCTTGACACTAGGGTTCTGTGGAATGGAGTTCCCTCTTTTAACTTGCCTTGCTGTTCGAATTGACCATCACTTGATACAGGCCAGTTTTACACTATAGATTTGTCCAGCAACCTAAATAGTGCAATTGTACAAGGCCAGGGAAGCACCTTTGCTAAATGAAATGTTTCTATCCCTCTATCAGTCCAAAAGTTAGGTGGTAATGTAGCCAAGAGCTTTCCAACAAAACTTAGAATTCTTGGCCATAGAATGTATGCTCTTTGAAAGTTGGAACAGCTTAATTCATCGCTCTGAGACTCACTTTCATAACATTAGGCCGTTAATATTACCATAGAGCCGGAGATTCTTAATCTGTATAAAAGGGGTATATGAATAGAATTTCAGAGTATGGAATTTGGATGGGAAATTTTCATTTTTAATTCCACTAACCTCTGAAATTTAGCATTTAGCATGTCCTTTAAACATAAATGCAGGCAACAAGCCACAAGAATGTTAGGAGTACCTGTGACTTTGTTACCAATAGAAACAACAGCTAATTCCTTATTGCTGTTTTTGTAGATATCTTAGTATATCGCTACACTGATGTTATAATCAAATCATCATACTTTTTTTATTTAGTAGACTATGTTTTTCAGCTTTGGTATCCAGAAAAATTGAGGAAATAATACAGGGAGTTCCCATATATCTCATTCCCAGTGTCTCCTATTAACATCATACATTAGTATGGTACCTTGGTGTAATTAGTCCATTCTGACATTGTTATAAAGAACTACCTGAGATTGAGTAATTTATAAAGAAAAGGAGTTTAACTGGCTCATGGTTCTGTAGGCTGTACAGGAAGCATGATTGGGGAAGTCTCAGGAAACTTCTAATCATGATGGAAGGCAAAGGGGAAGCAAGCAGGCCCTAATGGCTGGAGCAGGAGAAAGAGAAGGGGGAGGTGCTCCTCCACACTTTTAAACAGATATCATGAGAACTGACTATCACCAGAAAGGCAAGGGGAAGTCCTCCCCATGATCAAGTCACCTCCTGTCATGCCCCTCCTCCAAAATTGGGAATTACAATTTGACATGAGATTTGGGTAGGGACACAAATCTGAACCATATCATTTGGTTACAATCAATGAATCTATATTGATAAATTATTACTAACTAGTCTATAAATAAAATCTAACTACATTTGAGTTTCCCTGGTTTTTACCTAATATCCTTAAATCTGTTCCAGACGTCCATCCAGGATGCCACGCTAAATTTCGTTGTCATGTTCCCTTAAGCTCCTCTTAGCTGTGATGGTTTCTCAGCCTTTTCTTGTTTTTGATGACCTTGACAGTTTTGAGGACTAGCGGTCAAGTATTTTCCAGGAGGCCCCACTATTGCAATTTGTCTGATGCTTTTCTCATGACAAGACTGGAGTTGTGAACTATTGGCAGGAGAAAGAAAGAGGTAAAGTCCCATTTTCCTCACATCATATCAAGGTTCTGTAGTGTAGATGTGATTTGTGACTGGTGATGTTGACCTTGATCGTCTGACCGAGGCAGTGTTTGTCAGGTTTCTCCACTGTAACATTATTGCCCATCTCTTCTATATTGTACTTGTAGGAAGTAACTACATGAAGCCCAAACCTAAGGAGTGGGACTTTGGCTCTACCTCCCTGAAGGCAGAGTGTGTACATAAAGTATTTGGAATTCTGCACAGGAGATCTGTCTATTCTCTACCAAGTATTCAATTACTTATTGATATCAATATTATAGACTTATGGAGATTTATTATATTTTATGCTTTTGGTAATAATCAGTTATTTATTTTGTTGTTCAATTTGTTCTACTTTTGCCCATTGGAAACTCTTTCAGTAGGTTCCTGTGCTCCTTTGACCTTTGATGTGCGAGTGAGCGAGAGAGTGTTTGTGTGTGTGTATGTGTGTGTGGTGGGAGCAGTGGGGCCATTAACAATCTCTTACTTTATGGTATTATAAGTTCTTCCAGTCTCAACTTGTATACTTCCTGATTCGTTCCTAGAATCAGCCATTTCTTCATGGAGCCCTTGTTCCTTTTACTGGAGAATGGTAATACAAATCAAGACCTGGGACCTAGACATGGTCATTATTGGCAGATCATTTTGCTTAGACCTTTCAACTAAGACAGTGAAGAAATATATGTGCATACTTACCCATCCTTCTATACATAAGTATTTATATGACCATTCTGTATCTGTATTAAGCTAAATATGAACACATACTTATGTCTCCAACTTTAATCCTTTAACACATAGATCATTCTAGCCTCCTCCCTTTGCTTATCTATAAATTCCTATTCCAATAGTGAGAATCATGGCTCCCACCATTCACTACTATAATTGTTCATTTTCAGTGTACATGTAAAGCAGTATAAAAATTAAACCTTCCCCACAGTATCATAATTTTTAAGTATAGTAATATATATAACTCTCCTATACTTTGTTTAATGAGTTTAAATGCCCATACCTTTGTATATCATGAATTTTGTTTTTAAATATTTTGAAAACAGTATTTTAAACTTGGTAATTAGTTTCCTTTGTAATTCTACATATTTTATGCATTTAAAAGCATTATTTTAAGAAGAGTTACGTAGGTTGCTGCAGATTGTCAAAGGGAGCCATGGCAAAAAGTTAGGATACAAACTGTAGACTGTTACTGTGAGGCTATAATGAGATGGTGTGAAATTGCCACTGCAGAACTTCAGGGAGCTGATACTCTATAAGTGTTATCCTTGCTTACTTGAGCAGGCTTCTGTCTCCTTTCTCCTTTGAAAGTCTAAATACCTTGAATGAGAGAACATGCTCAACCTTCATAATTTATCATTTAGTTGAAGGATTTGCTAGTTATCTCATGTTGAAGATAAAAAGTCCTTATAAAGTAAAGAGGCAGGAGGATGAGAAGGTGAAGAGAACCAGAAGGTTGAGATGACTGTGAAGGTTAGAGGTTTTGTAGTTGAACAGACTTGGGCTTGGATTCCCACCATTCACAGCCTGACTTTGTCTTGTTTCTGAAATGAAGACAGCAATTGTCTCAAGAGTGAAAGATGTTTGATCTTTTCCTTCAAGTTGCCTGAGGCAGTAGGGATGCAACTGTGGTGACTTGGGACAGTCCCAGAACATGTTTTCTTGATCCCCCAGGGTAGTTTCCATCTGCAAAGCCAGACTCACTGAAGATAGTTTCTTATATAGATACATTCATCTATGAAAATATTCTTACCAGGTACTTTCTATTCATGGAAAGGAATCAGTGTGTTGATGGTGTTAAAGACAACAGTCAGAGACATTAAACGGCAGGATTGAACTGCTTCTGATACTATAGCATGGTAAGAGGCATAAGGAAACCAGAAAGAAAAGGGGAAAGATATTGGGAAATGTCTTATGTCAACATATAGGGTTTGAATCTGTCTTCTTGGAACTTGACATACAGCGATATGTAATTTTTTTTTAACCTATGGCTTGTCTTTGCACAAATTTTTTTATAAAAACCCTAAATTTTGGACCTTGACTTTGAGGTCTGTAATGCTTCCTTTCTGATATTCTCAAATTAGAGATCAAATGGCCTAGTGATGTCATGAGTCTCAGCAAGGGAAAATGTGAAACCAGAGCCAGAGGCCCTGTGTGCTGGGAGCTGTCAGCATTTAGAACCAGTCCCTTGGGTTAAGGGAGTCCTTCCAGAAAGAACTCATTTAAATGCAAATACACTATCAAGAGGAGTGACTGAGTATCTCATTTGCCGCCATTAACAATTTAGCAGAGATTAGATTCTCAGATTTATTATTGAGAGGAGTTGTCAGGGTGATTTGGCCCCAGCATCTGTCACCCCATTGCCTGCCAGGTCTCCTGTTCTCATCACTCCGTAGGGGTCTGCCTGAAACCGGGAACTTGGTCTACTAGGAAAGAATTGGGCACTTAATGAATAATAGTCAATATTGTTTTACATAATTTTGACTTAAGAGAAAGGGTAGGAGAAGGATTTCCATGGTAATGGTACTGTCTGTGTGTGTGTGTGTGTGTGTGTGTGTGTGTGTGTCTGTGTGTCTGTGTCTGCTAGGCTTGGGCTGATTAATCATGCTCTACGGAAGTCTTACAATTTTATGACAAAGCATCTACTCTTTTAATGAGGTCAGAAAGTGGATCATGTAAAATACATAACAAATGTAATGCAAAGCTAGCAATAGAAACAGTTGCATTCAAGTAATCATAGGTAGGCTAAGAATTTTCTATACTAATATGAAAA
Organism: Rhinopithecus bieti; assembly: GCF_001698545.2. NCBI lineage: Eukaryota > Metazoa > Chordata > Mammalia > Primates > Cercopithecidae > Rhinopithecus > Rhinopithecus bieti. The sequence continues at coordinate 436,375 of NW_016804150.1, forward strand.
CATTTTGATATATCATACAAGGAACAAAAACCTATCATTTATGTGAAGATTGGTATTAGATCTTGAAGAGTTTCAGCAGATTGAACAGAAACAGGACAATGCAAGAAGGGGAAGTGACTATAAACAGAACAGAAATTGTTTTGACATTAGGAAGAATTCACTTTGTTTATACTTGTAAGGAGTTGACATAAAATTCTAGGTCTATGTAACACAGCTACTATGCTGTAATCAGAACTGTATATTTAATTGTGAAATGTCTATTTACTTAGATGACATACCTAGTAAATGACACATGATGCATTTCATACTGTGGTGTAAGTAATACTCAAACTTTTTTTTTTTTTTTTTTTTTTTTTTG
>NW_016804150.1:440541-448129 GCF_001698545.2 Rhinopithecus bieti
GATCTCCTGACCTCGTGATCCGCCCGTCTCGGCCTCCCAAAGTGCTGGGATTACAGGCTTGAGCCACCGCGCCCGGCCTCAAATAAACTTTTAAAAAATTATTATGAAAGCATAAGATAAAACAATCTACTTAGGTAATACTTTACGTTTTTTTCACTTCTTTTATTTTAAGAATATGATGAAACCAATAAAATCCCCCTCTCAAGAAAAGTATGGTTTAATGAAAACTTTTCTACTGCAATGAGTAGATTATCAAATAATAATTATAAAGAATTATGTCTCTATTATTCTTCATCAATGACAAATTTCTTCATCAATTTCTTACCATATACAACTTAATAGATTATCAAATACTTTCAATAAAGAATTATGTCTCTGTCATACTTCATGAATGAAAATTTTTTCATCTATTTCTTATATACAATTTAGGCTACTAAAAATGTAAATTTAAGTTTCATTAAAAAATAAGCTTCAATGAACTGTGTTCATCAGACAAGTTGATATTCAGTGGATTATTTATAGAGTACAGGGTACTAGTACTGCTGTTCTAATCACTGAAGATACAAAAATGGACAAATAAAGCTCTTCTTCATGGATATTTTGTCCAAGTAAAAGGAGACAGAGTTTTCACTTTGTTCCTTCATGGCCCTTTCCACCAACTAATATGGCATGTTAGTTGGTGGAAAGGGCCATGAAGGAGCAGAGTAGGAATGCAGGGCTGGGCATGGTGGCTCATGCTTGTAATCCCAGCACTTTGGGAGGCCGAGGCAGGTGGATCACTTGTGGTCAGGAATTTGACACCAGCCTGTCCAACATGGTGAAACCCCATCTCTACTAAAAATACAAAAATTAGCTGGGCATGGTGGTGTATGCCTGTAGTCCCAGCTACTCGGGAGGCTGAGGCAGGAGAATTGCTTGAACCCAGGAGGCAGAGGTTGCAGTGAGTGGAGATCGTGCCAATGCACTCCAGCCTGGGTAACAGACTCTGAAAAAAAAAAAAAAAGAATGCAGGTATGGGGGTATAAATGCAGTTATATAAGGTGGTAAGGGACACTTGGGCAGAGATTTAAAGACAATGCAAAAGAAGCAAGATGTGTGAACACTTGAAGAGGTTCAGCACATGCAAGTAGGTGAGCATATGTGTCATGCATGTTCCAGGGACTGAAAGGTTAGTTTCTTTGTAGTGAAATGATCAACGGGGCAAATTGTTAGGAGATGGAGTTAGAAAGGTAGGTGAGTGAATGTTCATTTAGAGCCTAAAAAGGCAGTGAGATTTAGGGGATTAAGACTTTGTTTTTGGACTTGCTAGCTATGCATTTCTGGTCAGATCTTAGTGGAGATGTGAAGTAGACAACTGGATGTACTAGTCTGAAATTCATGGGAGAGATATCATTGCTGTAGATGAAAATTTATGAGTCATCATGGTATATAAAGTCTTTATACTGGATGAAATCACTTTGGAGGTAAGTGTAGAAAGAGAATAGATGACGTTTGATGACTGAGCCATGGGGCATGCCAGAGGATCCCGCAGAGGGTATAAAAAGAAGTGAGCAGGGAGATAGGGAGAGTTGCCCCAGAAGCAAAGTGACAAGGGTTTAGAAGGAAGAGGGAGGGTTTATTGCTCCTACACTGCTAGTAGATTAAGATGAGAAGTGATAATTGAGTGTAGGATTTGCAACATGGAGATACATAATTTCCTTGATAAGAACAATTTGTATGTTCTTATCAAAGCACAAAAAATTGTGTAACGAGTAAATGAAGTGAAAAAAATAAAAGACAGCCTTTTAAAAGTGATTTTGTTATAAAAGTAAGCAATAAATGGCTAATAATTAGAGCAGGATATAGGAATAAAAAAGGATCTTTTTTTTTGAGATGGACATTTTTGTATGCTGTGGGAACAACTAGTAGAGAACAAGTAACTGATGATGCAGGAAAAAAGAGATACTCAGAAGGGATCTAGTGCAGGAGAGAGGATTTGGCCTTAGATCAGAGGACAAGTATTTCTTCCCCAAAAAGAGAGGGGAGGCAGAGCATTTGGCTTCAAGTAGACCCAGATAGGTTGGTAAACTTGATGTTCAGAGCTCTAGGGAATTTTGCCTTGCTCTCATCTGCATTCCCAGTGAAATAAGAAGCAGCTGAGAATTTAGAAAGATGAATTGGTACTTGAGATGTGAGGAAAGAGAAGTTTTGAAACAGTTGCCTAGAAGGGAGGGAAAGAGAACTGATTTGCACTGAGTTTTCTAATAAGTACTAGCAAGTTCACTCAGGCTTATGATTATGAATTTAAATGAGACAAATTAGCAAAGTTGCTGGGTTTTCTCCAGCCATGGTTAGTTGCCTGGTGCGGCTGCTGAGTTGTCCTAGGGTTCTGTTTCGCTGGGGTTGGCATTTTGTACAGCCAAAACAACCGAGAGTGATGGCCGTCAGAGGTCGGAGTGAATACAGCAGAGTGATTCTAATAGGAACCATGGACTCTGATCTGGGTAAGCATTAGACTGTGAGCAATAGTCTTATACTTGATTTTAACTTTAAGAATCACAAGGGCTGAAAACCCTGACTCATAACAGGGTGTGTTAAGGGCAAACACAACTAGAACTCAGTTTGCTGTGTTGTACAGAAATTTTCCATTTTTATTTTAGTTGAATTCCTGTCTAATTTCTTGACTCTTAAGACAATGATAGCATCTTAGGTGACGCATACATTTTTGATAAAGCAATCTCAGAAATATATTTTAAAATAAAATTTAAAGCTGTCAGAATAGAAATAAGTATAAGAGAGCTTACAGTGTTTTCAAGTGCTTTCCTTATCATTAAAGAGACATTTACATGATTTTGTTACATCTGACTCCAACTTTCAGAGATGCATACTTCCTCTGGCATTGAAAATAGGAATAAAAAGTAGAAATTGAATAAAAATCTTATCCTCAAAGAGCTATACTAGCATTGTTTTCTTTCTAATATGGTCTTAATGTCATTAATGACTCCATTTTTTTTCTCCAATGAATCCAGTTTATTATTGCTCATTTTCCCTGCCTTGTGCATGTGGTGTAAGTTTGCCCCCTTGTGGATGATTCCGGAACCATCAACATGATTTTTTTTTTTCTTGTTTTAGTAGGAAAAAAGATTGAAAGTGTAGATATGGTAATACGGGAATGTATTTTTACAAGCAATATGGGAGGACTAGACCAAAGACTCTCCAAATGGCCTGGACATTTACCACTCGTTCTATTAGTTTCAAATTGCTCTATCGATGTTAAAGCCCCACTAACTGAATTTGGAAATGATGATATTCAAAGAAGTTAAAATGTTAAAATTATCTTAAAAAATGAGAATACAGAATTACAAAAGAGAGCTAGTATCACCATTATTTAAACATTAAAAGTCTCAAACTTTTCAACTTAGTAGGATATGATGGCTTTCTTTAAATTAGCTTGAAATTATATAAATATAAATACAAAGCTGGCCACAATTGATTAATCTTCACTTGCTAGGGTTGCATATGGAACTATACAAATTATGAGAAATCCCATTCTTGATATTGTGCATACATCAATTAATCTGACCTTTTATTAATAGTTTTCTGTACCATATTAGAAAAATAATTAATGCACTTAACTAAGCATTTGTGACTTGGCTCCTAAAGAGCAAGAAGTAGCATAAAACAATCATTAATTTTTATTTACTGTTTTATTTATGAAACATTATCTATTGATCACTTACTATGTGCTTGGAACTATTTTATATTCCAGGAATAAGACCCAGTTTCTTTCCTCAAAATAGTTGCAATCCGATGGGTAACAAATCGGAATAAAGTGTTATAAATTTTGCTGCAGAATTTTTTACATAATATGAGTATAGGCAACACATTTTAAGTTAATTCTAGAAGAGTAGTTAAGGAAAGCATCATAGAAGCGAAGACCTGAGCTGCCTTGTGAAGTGTTTAATAGTTGAAGAGTGAGAGCCAAGGGATACAAAGCAGAGGAGTTTAGCCTGAGGAAGAAAATATACACAGAGGTAATCATGTGGTTTCTTCACCAGTTCTTATTGTGTGCACCTGCTGGTAACTTCATCATCATCGTCATCATGCTGGCACTAGTGAATACAAACTTACTGCTACAAGTCAAATAAGCTCTTATCATGTAGCACCTAAATGTTTTTTACCATCCACTTTATATTACAAATATTCTCACTTTATACACAAGAAAATGAAACCTTAGTTAGATTAAATTACTTGCTTGAGTTTAGGTGTTACACTTTAAACTTTATGCTCTGAACATCTGCACTTTGCTAGCTAGAATGATTTGCCCATAGTAAGAGCTCAAATATTGGTTAGTAAGCATAATAATTTCATAAAAAGCAAAGCAAAGTGTTCCACTTTGATGTTTATGATGCAGGTTAGTGAACATGCTTAAGGGCTTATAGATGAGTAATCAAGATGAGAAATGCTCAAATAATAGGGAAAATTGTATTATGCATGTATAGTGGCAAAAAAGAATCCTTTCTAATATCTAATTTCTAGTTCATAGCATGATATTTATACTAACACAGGCAACATCAATGGGGCATTCCCTTCTCCTTTGTGACAGGGCTATGTTGTCGATGCATAGAAAGAAAATTGACATTACCCGTACACTGCAGATAAGTGCACACTATAATTCTTTAGGAGTAAAACCCTTTGGGATTTTTTTTTTTCATTTTATTTGTCAGCTGGTATAGATGAATCATTTTAGGTGAAGAATTATTGCCTGATTGGAGATACTATGTTTGAATTTTCTACAGATAACAATAAACAACCTCTTCCAGTTTTAAAATACCATATCTGACAAACGAGTTGTTATGCTAAAGAGAGGAATCAATGCCATAATGTGTCTGGAATCTAAAATAAATGAGAAGTAGCTAAAGGAACTGGGAATAGATGAAATGACACAAGACCAGGTGGGAACTAGGTGGCAGCTCTGAAATATTTGAAGCATTGTCCTGTGAAAAAAGGGTTAGGCTGTTTCAAACAGAAGAAGTTAGACCAGTGAGCCAGGCTTCAGTTCATAAAGGATGAACATTTTAATGATTGGAACCTTTCAAGAAATAAAATATACCATATTTTAAAATTATAAACTCCTTGTCTCTGAATATTTCAGCAGAGGTTGAAGCTAAGAAGTTGAGAAAGTAAATTCTAAGGGCATTTACAGTGAGAACATTCTATGGTTTTCTAACTCCTCATAAATTTATGTAGTTCATGTATTCCGCTCATCATGACACTTAATTGTATAAGGTTTTGAAAAGCTGTTGTTCAAAGCTGACTGTTTCCTCTGCCACACCTTATGAATCTTTTGTAAATATTATTTTCTACATCAGATTTGTAATATTCCTAAACAAGATGCTTTTCTTCATAGGAAATTTTCAAACTAAGTTTTTACTAACTGTATTATTAAGCTTAATTTACCAAAACACTTCATACATAAAGTCATGAGTTGCCATATAGCCTTTACTCAGCTTTCTCAAGTGTTTATATTTTACATAACCACAGTACAATTATGGAAGTCAGAAAATTTGCACTGATACCATTCTATTAACTGCTTTACAGACTATTCTCAAATACTGCCTATTGTCTTTCGGTCTAGGTTCATATCCAGGTTCACTTATCTCAGTTATTTGCTATACCTCCTCATTCTCCTTCAATCTAGGATAGTTTTTCAGTCTTTCATGACCTTGAGTTTATGGAAAATCCTAGGCAGTTATTTTGTAGAATCTCCTTCAATTTGAGTTTAATATGTTCTCATGATTAGACTGAGGTTATGCCATCCCTGACAGGAGCACCAAAGGAATGATGTTATGCCCGTCTCAGTGTGCCATATTAGGGAATACAAGAAATCCATATGTCTCATTACTGGGTAGTATTAGCTTTGATGACTTGTTTATAAGGATAGCAGCAAAATTACTGTTTTACCCTTTAATATGCATTTTCTGGGGAGATAATTTTAGATTGTTCAATTATTCTATTTCTTATTTCACCCTCCCATACCAATTTTAGCAACTGCCAATAATTCCTGCTTCCACCAGTTACGTTGGTGTTTCACAAATGGTCATTTTTTATTCCCACAATTCCTTCAACAGTTATTAATTATAATTTAACTATAAGGAAGCACTGTTCCTTTCCCCTCATTTGCAAATTTATTTAATTATTTATATCAGTGTATGCTTATGGATATTTATTTTCTGTGTTAAAATTAATTACAATTATTAATTATATCATTGCTCAGTTTATTCCAGATTTTATCACTGTACTCCTTCAAATCATCTCCTGTGTTTTTTTTTCTTTTTACAGGGCCGTACAATTTTTTTAGTAGTACTTTCTTTTCTCACACCACAGAATGCTCCAGGCCTTTTACTTTTCCTGTCCCAGCTCTTAATCCATCATTTCTCCAAGGAGTTCTGGTTCCTTGAATTAGATAATAGCAATTACAGGATGGGCATGGTGGATCATGCCTATAATCCCAGCACTTTTGGAGGTCTAAGTGGAAAAATCGCTTGAGTTTGGGAGTTTGAGACCAGCCTGAGCGACATGGCAAAACCCCGTCTCCACCAAAAAAAAAAAAAAAAAAAAAAAAAAAAAAAAAAAAAATCTAGATGTGGTGGAACACACCTGTAGCCCCAGCATCTTGGCAAGAGTTATATTTATTACTACCCAAGTTACCCAATTGCCATATAAGCAGACAAAACTAACATACACACATAAACATCTGTTTTTAAATTTATATGAACGTATGTGTATATATAGATACCTATATGATTATCTGTCTAAAAGTATGAGTTCAAACGGATACCTGGATTCCAGTCCATCTCAGGGTTTATTTTGCCCTCCTCTCTCACTCTTTCTTTATTTGCAACTTCTTTCTTTCTTTTTTTTTTTTTTAATTTCAGTTCTGGGATACATGTGCAGAACGTGCAGGTTTATTACATAGGTATACGCACACCATGGATGTTTGCGGCACCCATCAACCTGTCACCTACATTAGGTATTTCCCCTAATGCTATCCTTCACCTGTAATCTACATTAGGTATTTCTCCTAATGCTATGCTTCCCCAGGCCCTCACCCCCGACAGGCCCTGGTGTGTGATGTTCTCCTCTCTGTGGCCCTATGTTCTCATTGTTCAACTCTAACTTACAAGTGAGAGCACATGGTGTTTGGTTTTCTGTTCCTGTGTTACTTTGCTGAGAATGATGGTTTCTAGCTTCATCCGTCTCCCTGCAAAAGACATGAACTCATCCTTTTTTATGGCTGCATAGTATTCCATGGTGTATATGTGCCACATTTCTTTTCTTTTTTTTTTTTTTTATACTTTAAGTTCTAGGGTACATGTGCATAACGTGCAGGTTTGTTACATATGTATACTTGTGCCATGTTGGTGTGCTGAACCCATCAACTCGTCAGCACCCATCAAGTCATCATTTATATCATGTATAACTCCCCAATGCAATTCCTCCCCCCTCCCCACCCCATGATAGGCCCCAGTGTGTGATGTTCCCCTTCCCGAGTCCAAGTGATCTCATTGTTCAGTTCCCACCTATGAGTGAGAACATGCGGTGTTTG
>NW_016804150.1:452956-490664 GCF_001698545.2 Rhinopithecus bieti
AGAGGCCTCAGAAATAACGCCACACATCTACAACCATCTGATTTTTAACAAACGTGACAAAAACAAGCAATGGGGAAAGGATTCCCTGTTTAATAAATGGTGTTGGGAGAACTTGCTAGCCATATGCAGAAAACTGAAACTGGAGCCCTTCCTTACACCTTACAAACTTCTTTCTTTAACAGTGAGAAACTGATTCTCACGATCCACATTCTATTTACTTATTTGTTCAGTCCTAGAATACACATAATTTAAGAATTGTGAAAAAACATTTAATAAGTTGATTTGGTTTGGCTCTGTGTCCCCATCCAAATTGCATGTTGAATTGTAATTCTCAGTATTGGGGAGGGAGCTGGTGTGGGTGACTGGATCATGGGCAGATGTCCCCCTGGCCATTCTTGTGATAGTGAGTTCTCACGAGATCTTGTTGTTTAAAGGTGTATAGCACTTCCCTGCTCTCTCTCTCTCTTTCTCTCTCTCCCCTGCCACCATGTGAAGAGGGTGCTTGCTTCCTCATCACCCTTCTGCCATGATTGGAAATTTCCTGAGTCCTCCCAGCATGCTTCCTGTATAGCCTGTGGCACTGTGAGTCAATTAATCTTCTTTTCTTCATAAATTACCCAGTCTCAGGTTGCTCTTTATAGCAGTTTGAAAACGAACTAACACACAAGTACAGTATTTGTGTACAATTCTTTTTGTCTTTAGCCTTACAGTATGTGTAAACTCAAAACTGTATGGTCAATATACTGTTTCCTAAAGTTTAGGTTAGTTTTTCTGCATTTCAGTGTAATTTTATTATTTGTTTGTAATAAAGTTAGGCTCATTTGTCACAGTTTATGTTCCATGTTGAGATCTTTCCAAATACTGCTTGATTTTAAATATTTATTTACCTGGAAATGTAAGATTTTCCATTGTTTTAATGTCAGGATTATACAAAAAGGTATACTCATAGAAATGTCATTCCTTCTCATTCCTTCTACTCCATTCCCATTGTACTTTTCTTTCTGCCCAGTTTCTATCTGCTTCCTGCAGATAATCAATTGCACTAATTTCTGGTTTATCCTTTCTACATTTCTTTTTGCACAAATGAACAGATATATGTGCATTTTCTTACATTCCCTTTTTTTGTTACATGGGAGGTGATATATTTGTAGATACTCAAATGTACTTTGCCTTTAAGGTATTGTGGCACTCTATATCATTTGATATTCTGTAAATCTTTTTTCTCTCAGTGAATGGCATCACGATTTGTATACTGACTCAAAGCAAAACCTAGGAATAAGCCTTTATTCTTTACTTTTTTTCATTTTTAACATAGAATACATCAGTGAGTTCTCTATAATCTATATTCAACTGTATATATATTATATAAAATATATATGATTTCTCTTCATTTTCATAGTCACTAACTTAGTCTATGCTACTATAATTTCTTCCTTGTTCTACTTTGAGAAATTTTTATGTAATATACCATACAAATCTGATCATTTCAACTGTTTTTTCAAAGCTATTTAATGGCTTTCACTTGAATCTAAACTAAAATCAAAATCCTTAGCCTTGTAGATTTTAGCCCCTATCAATCCTCCCAACTGCATCTTGTCTGCATTTCCTTCATGCAGGTATTTGATTGTTTACCCAGATATGCTCTAAGATTTTCCATTGCAGGACTTTTTAGTAGCTAGTTTTTTCATGTAATGTTTTTATTCCTCCTCTTTATCTTGCTGCTTCTTATTTTGTTTCAGCTTTAATGTCACCTCCTCCTTAAGATCTTTGCTGCCACCTTTTCTGAAATAGGTTACCACACCTTCAGTCATTCTTTAATCAGTTTGTGTCCTTCACAGCAGCTCATATAAGTAATAAAATGTAGAAATTTAGATTGATATGTAATTGTTGTACATAACTTTCGGGTATATGTGATATTTTGATACTTGTGTACAATGTACAATGATCAAATCAGAGGAACTGGTGTGTCTAGAATTTGTGGGTTCTTGGTCTTGCTGACTTCAAGAATGAAGCTGAGGATCCTTACGGTGAGTGTTACAGTTCTTAAAGATGGTGTGCCTGGAGTTTGTTCCTTCAGATGTTCAGATGTGTCTGGAGTTTCTTCCTTCTGGTGGGTTCATGGTTTCGCTGGCTTCAGGAGTGAAGCTGCAGACCTTCGTAGTGAGTGTTACAGCTCTTAAAAGCGGCACATCTGGAGTTGTTCGTGTCTCCTGGTGGGTTCATGGTCTCACTGGCTTCAGGTGTGAAGCTGCAGACCTTTGTGGTAAGTGTTACAGCTTATAAAGGTGGTGCGGACCCAGTGAGCAGCAGCAAGATTTATTGGGAAGAGCAAAAGAACAAACCCTCCACAGCGAGGAAGGGGACCTGAGCAGATTGCCCCAGGCTGGCTCGGGCAACCTGCTTTTATTCCCTTATCTGGCCCCACCCACATCCTGCTGATTGGTCCATTTTACAGGACATGATTGGTCCATTTTGAGAGGGTGCTGATTGGTGCATTTACAATCCCTGAGCTAGACACAGAGTGCTGATTGGTGCATTTATAATCCTCTAGCTAGACATAAAAGTTCTCCAGGTCCCCACCCTACTCGGAGACCAGCTAGCTTCCCTTAGTGGATCCCGCCCCAGGGCCGGGAAGGGAGCTGCCCACCAGCCCTGAGGCGGGCACCTGCACTCCTCAGCCCTTGGGTGGTGGATGGGACCTGGGGCCATGGAGCAGGGGGTGGCACCGGTCAGTGAGGCTCGGGCCTGGCGGGAGCCCACCGGGGTGGGCTTGGGCATGGTGGGCTGCAGGTCCAGAGACCTGCCCTGCGGGGAGGAGGCTGAGGTCCAGGGAGAATTTCCGTGGGGTGGGGATAGGCAGCCAGTGCTGGACCCGGGGCGGATGGGCCGCCAGTGCTGGAACTGGCGTGACCTCTGCAGTTACTAGCCCAGGTGCTAAGCCCCTCACTGTCCGGGCCAGGGATGCTGGCCCTCTGCTCCGAGTGCAGGGCCCACCGAGTCCATGCCCACCCGGAACTCAAGCTGGCCAGTGAGGGCTGCACGCGGCCCGGATTTCTGCCGGCGTCTCTCCCTCCATACCTCCCCGCAAACAGAGGAAGCCATCTCCTTTCTCAGTCAACCCAGAGAGAGGCTCCCACAGTGCAGTGGCGGGCTGAAGGGCTCCTCAAGCGCTGCCAGAGTGGACACGGAGGATGAGGAGGCACCGAGAGCGAGTGAGGGCTTCCAGCATGCTGTCACCTCTCACTGGGATACCCATCACCTCAAACGTTTAACTTTTATTCATGTCAGAAACAATACAGTTCTTCACTTCTAGCTATTTTGAAATATACAATAAATTATTAACTAAAATTTCCCTTCTATACTATTAAATACTGGAATATATTTCTTTAACTGTATTTGTGTATGCTTTAACCAACTTATTTTTATTCCTTCCTTTTCTGTTCCCTTCCCATACCCTGGTAAACACCATTCTTACTCTCTGCCTCCAGGATACCATTTTTTTCTGTTCCCACATTTGAATAAGAACATGCAATATTTGTCTTTCTGTGCCTGGCTTATTTCACTTAACATAATGTCTTCCAGTTCTATCCATGCTGTTGCAAATGACATAATTTCATTCTTTTTTAATGGCAGAATGGTATTCCATTGTGTAGATATACCACATTTTCTTTATTCATTCATCTACTGATGGCCACTTAAGTTGATTCCATACCTTGGCTCTTGTGAATATCATGCTGTAATAAGCATGAGTGTGCAGGTATCTCTTTAATATGCTGGCCTCCTTTCTTTTGGATCTAAGCCCAGCAGTGGAATTGCTGGATAAATGGTAGTTTTATTTTTACTTTTTTGAGGAATCTCCATACTGTCTTCCATAATGGCTCTGCTACTTTACATTGCTACCAATAAAATGTAGACTTTTTAATATCAAAATGTAGCAAAAGTTTTCTTAAAAACGGTATTAGTGAAAGCATTATATGATAAATTTTCTGAACTGTTCATTAACTTGAGAGGGAAATACCATCATGTATCTTTTGTTTTTCACATTAAAATGAACTCAGGTTCATATTTGCCAGATTGTATATGTCAATATTCCTCTCTTGTGGAAACCTTCTCTTCTGAATGATCTCAAAACTCTGGACTTTATGCATTTCAAGAGGCTGGCAGGCCAACATTTGCTTAAGTGTGACAAGGATGAACTCTGATCAGGTCCTTCCTGTCAGTTCTTATTGATGCCACATTGGTAGCTGCAGACATATGGTCTTACACACCAGTTAGGCAATGCTATCAACTGATTGAGTCCCCACTGTTGATCCAGATCTTTGTGCATTACATTGAGCTTCCAGAGTTTTGCTTATCTCTTATTGAGTGACCAATTTTTAGTGTTCATATAATTTATTCCCACAGATAACCATTGTCTGTGGCTCAACCAACCTAAAAAATTAGAGCTCTTTAGGCATTTGCTCCTGTGGATCATGAGCCACTATTTTATTTTCCTTCGGATCTATGCAACAGGTATTTAGTTAGAAAACTTTATTTTTTAACATTTGAAACACATCTTCATGAGGGCTCATAACTAGATTGCATACAGGAGTTACTAAAAGTCATCTCTAAAAGTGATTTCTTACATCGAAATTTTAAAAACCACATATAATAATATCCTAAAATAAGATAAAATCACAATAAATATGAATTTAAAATATATAGGTATATAAAACTTTAATATCTAAAAATATAAACATTTATAATGTATAAGTATGTATATGTATGTTTATACATACAAATATGTATGATATGTTGTCAACAGCATGCTTTGTGGACATTAAGAGATAATTTTTATTTTCTTTATTTTTAAATGTTTATGAAATCTTCTAAATGAACATACTTTACATTCATAAATATTCTAACATAGAATTACTTCCCTCAGTTGAAATACAGTAAATTTTAAATACACTCAGTTTGATTCATGATAAGAGGAAAGTGGTAGTTAATTGTACTGGAGACCACTGGTTTTCCAGGTATTTACTATTTGTACAAATGCAAACTTGGATCTTATCTTTTCTTGCAAGTTGAATTTTCGTATTTGTAAGCATACACACACACACATACACACACACACACACGACCCACAATTGTTAATTGTTTAGTCTTTTTTTTTTTCCTTTTGTTCTAGTGTGAGAAACTTAGGAAACACAGTCAAACCAAAACAAGTAAACTTTAAAATACATTTGGGTAGTATTCTTTTCTCTGGAATATTCCTCTAATGTAATATTGTCACTAATGTCATTACTTCTTAGATTTTTTTCTTGGAACATAAATGCATGGTGATGTAGTCATACTAGAAATTGGAATCTAAGTTTTCAAATTCAAATTCTAACTTTAATCAACTGCAGTGTATCATAGTGATTAAAAGCATGGGAATTAGAATCAGAGACATCTGGGTTGAGTCTAACTTTGCTCCTTACAAGGTTACCTTAGGTGTGAATCATTTATCTCTCTATGCCTTAATTAGTTCATTTATAAAATGGATATGTTAGAAGTATTATTCAGATTTAATGAAAGAAATGCATATAAGTGCTTAGTATGCATCAGGCAATTAACAAAGTGACTAGTTAACATTAATTGGTATTACAATTACATTTTCTTTGCATATATGCATGTTTCCATGATTTTCTTGTTATAAATTGTAAAAGCATTATTTCCCTTATAGGTGAGTTTTAAGATGTTAATAAGGCAATTTAAAATGTCTTGATATTATTTAATTTTCTATGCCTGGCACCAATATATGCCCTAGATTCATCATTATGAATCCAAACCTGTTGGTACAACTGTCAAGTAAGTTGCCAAAATGTTTTTGTTAACTGCTATTCATTGAACCTGACATCCTAAGAAGGCTTTCTGATGTAGTAAGGCATCTACGTTTTATACTATTTAAGAACTAATACCATCACTGTTCTATTTTATTATTAAAGATTAACCTTTTCCTTTTACTTTTAAAGTACAAATATTGAATGTCCTGGAATGAGACAAACTATCTTTTGCTCTGAAAAAGCATAGTGAGGCTCAATGCTGATGAAAGGAAGAAGACAAAGAAGAATAGAGGGAGCAGCATTCCTTCCTCCTTCACAAGAGGGACAGGATATCAGAGCTCTCCATACAGAAACTGAAGCATGCCTTTCTTTCTGAGATTTGAAAGGGAGAGATGCCCTACATTGAAATATCTAGAGTATATCTTCCATTTAAAAATGAACACAGCTAATCAACTAGAGAAGAAGAAGAGGGTAAAATAGCCTGTGAACAAGTCCTTTTTGTGGTGTTAAGTGAAACTAATTATAATGAATACCACATATCTAATGAGTTTAAGAATTCCCCTTGGAAAAACTGGTCTGCTCTTTACATAAAAAGAGTAGAGAGACCAGTGCGGTTATTTGCGTGTAGTAGGGCAAATCTACTAACTGCCTGAATCATACTAATTTAATGGTCCTATTCAAAGTCTATCATTTTTTCATAATATGTATAATTTCATAAATGCAATATAGATTTATATATGTATACAATGTCAACAAGGAATCCAATCCGCAGTTCTTTGATTAGTCTCCTGACACATTTCCCTTCCCCACTCTCCAACTACTGATTGATAATTATTTTAATTTTGATTAAAGGAAAATTGTAAATAGCACAATATTCTTGAGCTACTTAGAGGAATATCAGAAAGTCAGAATTTATGTTCATGTTTGCTTAACTCTCTTCATAAAGTTAGCATTATCACTAAAATTTCTATTTTCTAAATATTGACTGGATTCACTTAGATTATATTAATGGATTTATAATTTTAAGAGTTAAAACTTGATGCTGTTTCCTGTTATTGGCAAGTATTTGATTTAAAGAATATCTCTGTTAGCAATAGTTTATTTTGCACATATAGGTCTTTTGAAATTATATTTTGAGTAAATTTTGCCATTAGGCTTAAAGATTGACCATTTTATTTTCTTTTTTACTAATCTTAGTAGTAGAAGTGTTTGTTTCAAATTATGCTGAAAAGCAAGGACGCTTTTTGTTATGTTTCAGGAGACTGTGTAGAAAGTTTCCATGGG
This sequence comes from Rhinopithecus bieti, assembly GCF_001698545.2. Taxonomy (NCBI): domain Eukaryota; kingdom Metazoa; phylum Chordata; class Mammalia; order Primates; family Cercopithecidae; genus Rhinopithecus; species Rhinopithecus bieti. Next base: position 460,048 of record NW_016804150.1, read on the forward strand.
ATTAATGAATACTCACTAAAAAACAAGGAGCCTAGGAATCTACTTCATAAGAAGCATTCCCCATCATTGTCACTCATGACCATCTCATTGCTGAACCTGGTAGCTCTCCGAACTCACTTTCCAACCTGTTATGAGCATTTGGCACAGTCACTTTCTCCCTCCTTGAAGCACTTGCTACCTGTAACTTCGATGCCACTCTCTCTTAGTTTCCCTCTGACTTCACTAATCACTTCATCTGGTTCTCCTCTTCCAAACGTTAGACCTCTTCTCTTTACCTAGAGGTCCTGCCCTATGTAACTCATACAGTGTTTTGAAGAGTTCGTGATATTTATTATTCTGTGGCAAAGTGGTTAGTAAAACTATTGCTTCCCATATTTTAAAGGATAGCAATACGCCTATTTAACTCTCATTCCCTATATGGAAGGAAATCTTCAGAATGCTGTTGTCTTGCTGTTTCTTGTTGCTTTCAACAAGTTCTTCAGTGGTGAGATGAACTCAGGCTAGAGCTAGCCAACCTGCAAACGGAGGTGAAAGGGAATATTGCTTTGATAAAAAGAGGTGCTATCTGCCTGCAGCCTGTAATTGAAACTGATTGGGAGTATGATAAGTCAGGACCATGCAGGGAACAAAAATCTGACTGTTTTGCTGTGTGGAGTGGAAGCAGTTACACGCCATGGCTACAAAGCAGTAGTCTTTGTAGGAAACAACATTTTGGCCTAAAGACTTTTTCAAGCATTTTCCTTTAAAAGTTAAGGCAAGACAATGGAAGCAACTTCAGCAGTAAAGATCAGATTAAGGATAGTACTTTACCGCTGTTGTCAGTCCTAACCTTTGCAGGTGCTTCACTTCCTCTTAACTTTACTTCTGATTCCAGCCTCTGCTACAGTGAAAATTTCTGTGTAAGATTTAACTCACTTTGCCTGATAGTACCTGTATTAGTCAGGGTTTCCAAGGAAACAAAACTAATAGAATATACATCTATATCTTTCTGTGTATCTATCTTTTCTTCCTTCCCTATTCAATTTCCAACCTCTCATGTTTGCACTTTGCAAACAGATTCTTAAATAAGCTACTTGAACAAAGAAAAATCTTGAGCTCTGTGTTGGGTGTAGGGAAGACCTAGCCTAAAACACTAGCCATAATTGTACCTTCAGAGAACTTCAAGAGAGTTGAGATGCAGTGGAATGAGTGCAATACAGAGGCCAGTACGTGTTCTGAGGTTGAAAAAATTGTGGCTACATGACAACTTTGCCTGTGGTAATTTGCACATGGAGTTAACTGGAAACAAATCTCAACTCTATCAAGTGTTTGAGGGACTTGCTTGCCAGTGACACTGCAAGCCTGACTTAACACAACATCTGATTCCTAAACCTGCACCAGCAGTAAGTGGCCTGTAAAAGCCCTTAAGAATACCATTCTTTTTAAAGTACATGTCAAATATAGCCATGGAAGATAATGGGCAAAGAGTTATCTGCAGAAAGTGGAACCAGCAGCTGCCAAGTAGCTAATAAAGAAATTGATTCTACTTGCAGAAAAGAGCATGTTTGCTACTGCTGTCCAATGGGATGTACAAATTGCCATGACACCTTTCTAAATGTGAACTCTTATCCTGTATTTGTTTTGGGAGCAGATAGCTTTAATTTATAGATTGATTACCCACAAAGAGCTATATTTGCAGAGGGAAGAATCACTACAGGTTCCTGGATTTCTTGCTGGATGCACTAAGATGATGAGACTTGGTGTTTGTCTCTCTCAGAAAGAGAGCGAAAATGTTTTTGTTGTAGAAAAGATGGTGCACATTGATAATTGAATGACAAAAGGAGCAGACTGGCTAATACTAATGGTTTCCCCACGGTATCAATTATCTTGTTATACCTTAATGGAATTTGTAATTTTTGCCTAGACACAAAAATACTCAGGATAAGGATATTTCCCTTTGCCTCTCCTCTTAGCATTTCCCTATGCCTATGTTCTGGACACTAGTGTGTGAGCAGAAGTGATTAGAAGTCCTGATGGGTCACATCCCAAAGAGAGAAACAGGTCCTTTTCTTCCCATTTCCTCCATCCAGGTGTATTCATTATGAATTTGAAAGCTGGAGAGGAATCTTAGATTATAAGGATTAGAATCACATCCTAGGGAGAATGGATTAAAAAGCTGAAGTTCACTCTGTCTTATTCAACACCAGAATCACTGTGCTAGTCTCAAACCCTAAAATTACTAACATGTCTTAAGAGAGTGCTGTCCAATGTGAAATAAATATTTATCTGAAGGTGTCTTCTGGAGAAATGATGCTTCAATCCCAAGAGAGAGCTGCAGAAAAGACATATTTTTTTCCTCTCTGTGAACATTGTCATAGATTAATGCTTAATATTTTATAACTGGATTAAATTGTAGATAATTTAATCTTTATCATTTTCCATCTAGCTATCTTTTCTTTATTGTACTATTTCAAAATATGCTTATTTATATAAATATAAATATTTGCCTTAATTGTGAATATTTTAATATATTAGCTTTTATTCATACCTATTCTAATGGGAAGGCACAATTTCATTTAGATGGATGTGTATATTTAGCCTTGAGCATCAAAAGTGTATTTAAATTTTTACCTAGCATAGCCTACTTCCTATGTGAAATCAGAATATAAATCATAGAGACCAATTCTTTATGTTTAAAAGCTTGTCAATAGAGCAGAAAAGCGTGAATGCATTTGTCAATGAATACTTCACAGGACACATGGTTTATATCCTGAGGCAATATGGGAATTTGTTACTGTGTTGACAAATGATTGAATAAAATCTGTTTATTGTTTTCTTGCCAGATTTACTAGACCAGCGAAGTTAGAAGAAAAACAAAAAGCTACAATTTCATAAATCTTTAGTGAGTAAAAATAGACTTTACATATTTTATCAAACATCTTATATACTGATTATCAGTGGGTTTGCCATAATTTAAATTCTTTTTAATTACCTTATAAAATAGATAAAATAGGTTTATAAAATTATACTGCCATTATTATAAATAAGAATCATAAAGACACATAAAGTGATATACCCACAGAGAAAAAATATTCAGTAATAGTATGATTTTGCTGATATTAATTTTATCAAATGTGTTGTAGTGTATAGATACATGGTACTTATTATTTAGGTACAAGTTTTTTTCAAGAGAAACATTTGAAACATGTATATTTCAAAAAAGTATCAAAATGTATTTGTAGATTAAAAGAAAAGAATGTGAAAATTAATCAGTATTGAACATTTTTTGTAAAGCCCTTTACATTTTAAATGATAGGCATGTAGAAATTGTATTACAACTTATAAGCAAAAGAGAATAATAACTATATTTGTGATTTTCTATAGTGAAATTTTATAGATAATATATTGGCCCCCAAAGCAGCCACTTTCGAAAATACAGGTAGGGGAATTTATCTTTTTATTGGTTTTTGTAATAATAGTTTTATTTCAAAATAAGCATCTGGATATTCTTTTTTAAAAAAGAACAATACTAAAACTTATAATATTTCTTTCAGTGTCTTGATCCTAAGACCTTGTTAAGGAGTTCTCAGAGACCTATATATTTTCAACGTATTTTATTTAACTGTCAGCCTACATTGGATTAGTCATCTCTTTTTGAAATACTTTATGTAATTTTTAAAGAATTTACATATATTTTATTCTGTGTTCCAAACCACACTGTATACTGTATTTGGGCTTCTGTGTGCATTGGGAAGACACTTTTCAAGTAAGAAGCCAAAGACTTTGAAAGGAGACCTATTCCTTTATTGAACTCAAAAAATGTATATTTCCTACAATATAAACCCATTATGTTTTTAGTTTGAATATTTTAGTGTAATAAGATACAGGTAACATAAAATTTGTTATTTTAATCATTTTTAAATGTACAACTCTGTAGCATTAATTACATTCACAATGTTGAGCAACCATCACCATTACCATTTCCAAAACTTTTTCATCACCCCACATAGCAACTCTATACCCATTAAATAATAACTCTCCTATTCCTCCTCCTCCCAGACTCTTGTAAGCAATATTTTATGTCTCTATGAATTTGTGTATTCTAAATATTTAATTATACAATATTTGTCCTTTTGTGCCTCATTTGTTTCATTTAGCATATTTCATGTTTTCAAGGTTTATTAATGGCGCAGCACATATCAGAACCAATTTCTTTTTATGTCAGAATAATATTCCATCATATTTTCATACTACATTTTATTTATCCATTCATCTGTTGATGGACACTTAGGTTGTTTTTACCTTTGCTTATTGTGAGTAATGGTGCAAAACACTGATGTAAGAATATCTGTTTGAGTCCTTGTTTGCAACTCTTTGGTATATAATCGAGGAGTAGAATTGCTGTGTCAAATAGTTATGCCATGTTTTGCTTGGTGAAGAACTGCCAAACTGTTTTCCACAGTGGCTGCACCATTTTACATTTCCAAGAGCAAAATATTAGGGTTCCAGTTTCTCTACCTCCTAGCCAATACTTGCTATTTTCCTTTTCACATTTTATTATAGCCATGCTAGTAGGTGCAAAGTGGTGTCTTATTGTGGTTTTTATTTGCATTTACCTAATAATTAATAATGTTGTACATCTTTTCATGTGTTTACTGCTGTTTGTATATTTTCTTTGGAGTTAAAATATTTTAAGCTATTTGTCCATTTAAAATTTTTTTGTCTTTTCATTGTTGAGTTGTAGAAGTTCTTTATATGTTCTGGATATTTAATCCTCATCAGATATATGACATCAAATATTTTCTTCTGTTTTGTAGGTTGTATTTGTGCTTTCTTAGTAATGTCCTTTGCTGAACAAAAGTTTTCAGTGTTAACAAAGTCAGATTTACATATTTCTTTCTTTTGTTGCTTGTCTTTTTGAGGTGAGAATTTATTGCCAAATCCTAGGTCCTAGATCTATCCCTATGTATTTTAAAGAATTTTGTGGGGTCAGGCCCGGTGGCTCATGCCTGTAATCCTAGCACTTTGTGAGGCTGAGGCGGGCGGATCACGAGGTCAGGAGATTGAGACCATTCTGGTTAACAAGGTGAAACTCCATCTCTACTAAAAATACAAAAAAACTAGCCAGGTGTGGTGGCGGGCGCCTGTAGTCCCAGCTACTTGGGAGGCTGAGGCAGGAGAATGGCTTGAACCCGGGAGGCGGAGTTTGCAGTGAGCCAAAATCACGCCACTGCATTCCAGCCTGGGTAACAGAGCGAGACTCCATCTAAAAAAAAAAAAAAAAAAAGAATTTTATGGTTCTAGCTTTTATGTTTGGGTTCAAAACTCAGGCCAGAAAAACAGTGGACACTGATAAAAAATAAACTACTACAAACTGAACAAACTGTTCAGTTTTGAAGTTTGCGTAATTTTGTATATGGTATAAGTTATGGGTAGAATTAGAACTTTGAGTACAGTGCTAAATAACAGTGACAAAAGCGGACATCCTTGCCTTGTTCCTAATCTAAGGTGAGAAGCTTTCAGTCTTTTACCATTGTGTATTACTTTGGCTGTGTAGTTTTCATAAATGCCCTTTGTTATGTTGAAAATGGTCTTGTCTATTCCTAGTTTTCCAGCTTATGTTTTAATTGTGAAAGGGTGTTGGATTCTGCCAATGTCTTTTCTGCATCAATTGAAATTATCATGTGGGTGCTTTTCCTGCTTTCTAATAATGTGGTATATTGCATTGATTATATATATATATATATGTATGTATTTTTTGAGACGGCGTCTTACTCTGTGGCTCAGACTGGAGTGCAGTGGCCGGATCTCAGCTCACCGCAAGCTCCGCCTCCCGGGTTTACGCCATTCTCCCGCCTCTGCCTCCCAAGTAGCTGGGACTTCAGGCGCCCACCACCACGCGCGCTAGTTTTTTGTATTTTTTTAGTAGAGACGGGGTTTCACCGTGTTAGCCAAGATGGTCTTGATCTCCTGACCTCGTGATCCGCCGGTCTCGGCCTCCCAAAGTGCTGGGATTACAGGCTTGAGCTACCGCCCCCTGCCAATTATATTTTTTGTTGGACCATTCTTGCATTCCTCGGATAAATTTCACCTGTTACAGGCCTTAGACAGTCACAAACATAATAATGCTTTGACTATATTGTCAAAACATTATTATTTCCCACAACTGATGGTTGTTCATTCAGTTTGCAGTATTTTTGAGCAATGTTCACTTTTTTTTTTTTTTTTTGCTTGAGTTTTAAATTAGGTGATACAGAGAAGAACACCTTGCATCAGCTCTTTATGTAGCCCGTCCAAATTAGAGCAGACACAATCATTTGTGAATCAGATCTGCTCTGCTCCTTCTGGTTGCCACCCTATGAATGCCAGATTTCCTCTTATAGACCGATACTAGAAGATGGGGTTTGTCAAAAGCAAGTTAAAATGCTACTAAGCTTTCCCACCTTTTTTTTTTTTTTTTTTTTTTTTTGGTTGCAATGAACCTTTGCCTGTCATTCAGAGTTCTGAAAAAATTGGTTCTGACTGTTCTGCTTGTTTTTGTAATCTCTCTGGAGAGATGAGAGCTTGGAGCTGTCTACTCTACCATTTTGCTGGCATCACTCTAAAGCAATGTTTTAAATTGTATTTTGAATTTGGGTACACTCTAATTCACCTTCTGCTCTTTCTTCATTTGCCCACTAGGACTTTCTCTATTCCTTCCTCCTTCCTAACTCAGGAAAGCAGTTCACCACACTGTTATCAAAATTCCCTTTTGCAAAATTTCAAGAGATAAACTTTTGCTAGGGGTGGTAGGGGTGGGCAGTGAGAAGGAGGTATTAAGAGTTACTGCATTTTTCTCTTATCCTTCCTCTACTTCTTACCCTTTATGTCCTGGTCTAAATATCACTTCTTTTTTTTAATGGCTGCATAGTATTCCTGGGTGTATATGTACCGCATTTTCTTCATCCAGTCTATCATTGATGGGCATTTGAGTTGATGAGAGAGATCATGTTCTTTGCAGCGACATGAATGGGGCTGGAGGCCATTATCCTTAGAAAACTAAAGCAGGAGCAGAAGACCAAATGCTGCATGTTCTCACTTAGAAGTGGGACCTAAATAATGAGAACACATGGACACATAGAGGGGAATAACACACACTGGGGCCTATTGGAGGGTGGAGGGTGGGGGGAGGGAGTGGATCAGGAAAAAATAACTAATGGATACTAAGCTTAAGACCTTAGTGATGAAATAATCTGTGCAACAAGCCCCCGTGACACACGTTTGCCTATGTAACAAACCTGCACATCCTGCACCTGTACCCCTGAACTTAAAATAAAAGGTACAAATAAACAAATGAATATCACTTCCTCTAGGAAGCCTAATATGAGTTCCTAGACTTGGCTTATTAGCCTATGTATAAGCTCCCATAGTTTACTGTACATATCTATTATAACACTTACCTTTCCACTGTAATGATTTGTTTTAATCTCCTCCTTCATTCTGTGAAGGTAGAGGCCATGTCTGTCTTGTTTACTGTCTAACTGCCATGCCTAGTACTGTTTCCAGCACATAGGAGGTACTCAAAAATACTCTAGAATAATTGAGTGGTTGCTAAAAATAAAGTATTTTCTTCTTGGCAATTTTCATGTATATATATATGTCTAATGCGTGTGTGTCAGAGGTGGTATGGGCATATCCCATTGGGACCAAAGGAGGGAGCACTGGGGCTTTTTTATCTGATCGCCCAGATGTAGGGCAGAAAAGGAAGAGGAACTGGTGGGTTTCAAAAGCTGTCAGCAGTCAAACATAAAAAAATGGAGTCAAATGCTTTATTACATGCACTTCTTTTTTGATAAATATTTTAATATCTATCTGTTTCCTCAATTGACCTAAGGTACTACAAGGACAAATACCATTTTCCCTGATTATTTCTGAATACCAAGCACTAATTGTAGTGTGTGGCATAAACTAGATACTCAATAATGTCAATTAATGAATGAAGCTACAATTTAGTAGTTGAGCTACACACATGCTAATAGCTAAAATGATTCTGAAACAATTTTAGAGATGTTATTTGGAAAGTAATTAATAGAGAAACTCCATGGCAGATGAAACATTTTATTTTCAAAAAAGAATATGGTGGGAAAACATGGAAAATATGTACATACACATATATACACACATACAGCGATCTTCTCTTAAATGGAAAAATCCAAAAATAAGCAATTTATAAATTTTAAACTGCGCACAACTTTCTGAATATCATGTTGAAGTCTCACACTATCCTGCCATCCTGCTCCGACCACCTGGGACATGTGTCTTCACGCTCATGCACAATCTGCCTGTCACTTAGTAGCCCTCCTGATTATCAGATAGACTGTTGAGGGATCACAGTATTTGTAATCAGTAACTCTTATTTTACTTAAATTACAAAATAATTACCCAAATTAAATTACCCAAAGCACAAGATTACTCATGCTGAAAATTTGTATACGCCAAAGAGAAGCCATAAAAGTGCTTCTTTTAACCGAAAAGGTAAAAGTTATACATTTAATAAAGAAAGATAAGAAAAAGAAACTTTATGGTGAAGTTGCTAAAGTCTGCGATAAGAATGAATCTTCTAACCATGAAATTGTAAGGAAGAAAAGATAGATTTGCACATAGTATATAGAGGGTTTGGTACTATCTGTGGTTTCAGGCATCCCCTGGGGTCTTGGAACACATCCCCTGCAGATAGGGGGAAACTATGTGTTAAGAGCTTTCTTCGGGATGGGGGAGAGGAAACTCAGAAGCTGTGCTGACTTGAGAAGAGGGAGACTTGAGGTCTGATTCTATTTCTGTCACAAAGTTGGGCGAGTCTTACACAAGTTATTTAATTTCTTGGCTACTATTTAGTCATTTATGAAATGAAAGGGTTGTGATTAATGGTGTCTAAAATGTTTTGAAATTCTCACTTCCTATGAATTTGTCTGGCTCTTGGGTTTTTACCCTCACTTGTAATGGAAGAAACAGAATAACCTTGAACTCTTTAGGTCTAGTATCAATGTTTTTACTGCATCCAGATATCAGTGGTTCTTATCACTGATCCATATTGACGCTGCCTCATGGGCAGAGAGGTTGCAATGACTTATGAACTTATCCTGTCTGGGCAGATTTACCAGTGAGTATTTTATTGATTTTTTTTTTTTTTTTTCAATTCAGCAAAGCTGCTAAAGTTGGTTATTGATCACTCACAGGTTGAAAACAGAGACTAAAAGGAATACAAAATTAGAATGAATAGGCCTACACGGAAAAGACAAACTTCTTTAAAAAAGATCTCACTTCAAATTTCTTGACATATTCAAAAAATGTAAATTGAATGTATGTCTATACACACACACGTGCACATGTACACAAATTATAAAATAGAGCTCTGTGAAATTTCACAGAATATTATCAAGACCCTAGAAACTTCTGTCATGTCCCTTTCTTATCATTACTCTCCCCTAAAGAGCAACTAATACTTGAGCCAATGTATTCATATTAAAAGTTAATTTACCTCTATTAAAATGTGCTTAAATTATTATTAGTTTCTTTAAAAAATGGCATACTTAGCAGGTACCAACACAATTTTCCTTTTTAGAAATGTGAATCTACTTTTCAGATTTACTTTATTGAGTTTGTGTTTATTATGTCTCTCATCCACATAATCTTACTATTATACAATGTGATGTGCAGAGTTGACTACCAGGTTCCACACTCACTCTGCAGCATGGTGGTAGTTACACAATTTTTTAACTCACATAACTAAAGCAAATTTCTGAGACCTGCCTCTGGATTCCAGTACCTATGACCACTCTCTTCCCTATGTGATGTAATCCTTATTGACCACAATAGGGCACTTTAAATTTATAGATATGTCACTGGGTTATTTTTTAAGGGCCTGCTGTTAAAACTAAAATATAATCTGGAAAGCTATTAAAATAATTCATAGAGAACCTTGACTTAATAAGATAAATTTATTTAATTCATATTATTCAGATATTAGGGGTTAAATGAGGCACAGCCAGTAATTTTGGTAAGTTTACATATGTGTTGCCAAATGTTATATCACAGCTGAGTCTCATGGCTGGCAATAGAGATAAACAAAATTCAGAGACCTGCCACTGGCCATATAGATACACAAAATTCAGAGGTAAAGGCTCAGTAGGGAGCTATGGCCTGGGCCCTTTACAGCCGTGAGATCCAGATGTGGGGCAATGGTTGGTTGGGAGTGGTACTGAAAAGTAGAATATGAATAAAGAATATGGATTGGAAAGGCAAGAAAAACAAAGTTCATCTCTTGCTCAATTTATCTACAGTCAATCATACTGTTTAGTGACCTTAAAACTCAATATCATGTACAATAGCTTTATAGAGATAATCCCCTGCAGAGTCTATTCAAACCACCAACTCAGTAAACAAGACACAATTGCAGGGATGTGCTTTCTGTTTGTTCTAAGGTTTTGTTATTGTCTTGATGATTGGAATTCATGCTGTTTCTGCATATATTGAGGACACAGAGATGTGTGTCTGGAATGCATCATAGGAAAAGGAGAAACAATGAGGAACAAACAGAAAGAGAGAGAAATGACATGCTGTGGTATGCGCAATAGAGTCAGTAGGAAAACAAGGAAATAGGCAGAGAAAGCTGAATGACTAGAGCTGTCGTATAAAAAGGTGCAAGCACACTAACAATAAAGAAATTTAGCTGCTCTTTGTGGACCATTTACATTTCTAGGACAGGGAAATGCTATTTGAAATAAAGGCAATTCGGTTAGGTGGTGGAATGCATTTTGTGTCCTAGCTGTGACTGTAGTGGTCAGCTTTCAGAAGGACTATTTAAAAGTGTGGGCCATTTCAATGTCACTATTAATCCCACAAAAGGATGTTCTTGTCAGTGAAAATTGGTTACATATGTCCATCTGTAACCACTTGAATAGCCACCAAGCAAAGTACAGTAGAATGATGTGTTCAGAGGGGTTCCTCACTAAATGGTAGGGTAGCAGACAGTGTTGGCTGTCAATCCTCCTCTTCCTGAGTAAGAGAATGTTCTTTTTGTTCAGCTAATAGTAAGCCATGTGCTTCACGACCTTTCCTCAACCCTACGAGTGAAGCTCTGTTAGTCAATAGTGATTCTGTTTTCTCTCCAGAGATTAATTGAGAAAACTTTGAAAACAAATTCAAGTAAGAAGAAACATAATTAGGTTTTAATTTTGAAAAGATCACCTGGGTGCAACGTGAAAAAACAAATTGGAATGAAGCAAAAGTGGATGTGGTGGGACAATGTAAGGGGCTGCTGCAGTTTTCCCAGTGAGAAATGTGTAGGCAGCTTCAATTAGGGTAAGAGTAGTGGAAATAGGTGAGAGTGGATTTGGGAGTAATTTGGAGGTATAAATAATAATACTTCAATGGGGAATGAGATGCTGAGATTTCATAGATGCCCCTAGATCTTTGGCTTGCAGAATAATGGCTATGATGCATTACTGCATTGCAAGTTATAGAAGTGGATCAGGTTTTAGGAATAAAAGTGTTATGGGTTTGGTTTTGGACACATTTTTCTCACCATTGTGTAGGTGCTGAATAAGTAGTTGGATATAGGTTTCTGAAGCGTACAGAACAGGTCTGTAGAGATACACATCTAGGAATTGCCAGTGTAAACAGGATAACTGAAATCATGAGGGTAGCTGAAATCATGTGAGGGAAAGGTCACAGACTAAGATGATGGTGTAGGACTGAGGCCTGAGAAATAATATTTATTAATTTGGTAGAGAAAGATGAGCCTCAAGGGGAGATGAAAAAACCAGAAAAATAGAAGAAAAATCAGGAAACAGAAGTGAAAGGAATAGATGGTTGTAAGAAAAAGGGAGAGGAAAACCAGTGGTAACTTACTGAGATAAGAACTAATCAAAGCCCATAGGATTCAGTCACTTCATCAAGATCTTCTTTGATGAAGTGAAAGGGGTTTAAACCAGATTAGAGTAGCAGATGAGTGAGGAAATATATATATATTTATGTATATTTCATACATATATATTTCATATATATGTGTATATATAGAGAGAGACAGAGACAGACAGGGTCTTGCTATGTTGCCCAGGCTGGCATGTAGTGGTACAGTTGTAGCCCACTGCATGGGTTCAAGTGATCCTCCTGCCTCAAGCTCCTGAGTAGCTAGGACTACAGGTTCATGCCACCCATGCCCAGCTAATTTCTGAAATTTTTTTTTTTTTTTTTTTTTTTTGCAGAGATGGAGTCTTTCTGTGATACCCAGGTTAGTCTTAAACTCCTGGCCTCGAAATCCCCTGGCATCAGCCCCTGCATAGTATTGGGGTTACAGGAGTGAGCCGCTGTTCCCAGACAAAATTAACTGTTTAGAATAAGTTTGACTGTAAAGGAGGAAAAATCGGATGGTATCTGGAAAACGGATTTTGCAAACAAGTTAAACTTTTGTTTTCAATATTAGATACACTTGAACATATTGGAGAACATGTTGGTTGTGGGAAGAATCTAGCAGAGAGAGAATGCCTGAAATTAACAAGGATGGCTTAAATAATGAGGCAAGTCTCTTCAGGAAACAAGAGGGAGAGGGATTCAGACCACAACCTGGGTAATTTACTTGAGAAGGAATACTTTCTCCACTTTAAGAACAGGGTAGGTGTAAAAACATACACGTAAATGTGGGGAGAGTTAGTAAAAACAATTTTGAAGGAGTTTCTGTTATATGAATTATTTTCTCTATAAATTAGCATGTGAAATTATCTTCTGAAAATAAGACTGAAGTGGGAGCATATTACATGTTTCAAGAGAGAGTGAAAGGCTTGACATTGGCAGGGCTTTCTTGGGCAGAAGCTGACAGTTTCTTTGATCTTCTGGTTATTGAGTATGTGAGGTGTGTCTTAAGAGTTTTTTGCTCTACCAACAAAATCATAATTTAGAAACATTTGTAAATGTAGGTCTCACCTGTTAATCAAGTTTAGCCTGAAGCTGCCCCCTTTCATATTTACGTTCAGCCTAAAGGTTTTTCTGTTCATTGTGAATTATAACAAGTGGAGATGTAAACAGACCATAGCCCACAGCTGTGCCAATCACTGAGTTTTAGTCAACAAAACACAGCCAATTGTTAAAATAATGTTCAAAAAAGGCAAACGCTAAGCTGTAACCAATCCAGTTGTTTCTGCACCTCACTTCCGATTTCTGTATGTCATTTCCCATTTCTTTTTTTTTTTTTTTTTTTTTTTTTTTTTTTTTTGGCTATAAATCTTCTTCCACTATGTGGCTGCTCTGGAATCCCGCTAAATCTTCTGTGATTCTGGGGGCTGCCTGATTTGTGAATCTTTCATTGCTCAATTAAACTCCTTTAAATTTAATTCAGCTGAAATTTTTCTTTTACCACACCATGTAATATGTAGGTAAGAGACCTCCACTTCAGCCTCTTCCTCAAGTCATGTGCTCCAATCTGAGTTTTCTCAGAATTTAGGAATAGAGATTTTAGGATGTTGATTAAAGTCATTAATGACTTTAATGTTTTACTCTCCATTTGACCAATGATTCTTGCATATTTTCTCCTTCAACATCCAACCCAGAAAGGAGAAAAGGTTACTTGCATTCTAAAATCCTAATAATTATATTTAGCCAAAATATACTTTGTAGACAAGGGCAGAATATGTTACCATCAGAAACAGAAATGGATTATTTTATCCAAGTACACTTAAGTAAAACTGATGTAAATTTTAAGTCTACTGTATTTCCTTCTTTATAGAATATCCTTAGTTCATTTACTTCTCAATAGAGAATTAAACAATTTAATACTTATAAAGTCATTGAAAAAACTATTAGTGAATGCTGTATAGTAAAATACTATAGTAAATGCTCAAAACCCATCATGATGATTATAATTATGTAGTTAATATTGATAGTCTCCATTCACAGATAAAAGAATCTCTGAGTATAAGTCAGCCAAAGTCACACATGTCTGAAATAGTAGAACAATATTTAAACCCAGGCCCAGCTAATCCAAAGTCTTTGTTTTTTCCAATTATTATGGACTGAATATTTGTGTCCCTTCGAAGTTTGTATGTTGAAACCTTAATCCCCAACATAATGGTATTTGGAGATGGGCCCTTTGGAAAATAGTTAAGATTAAGTGAGGTCACGAAGGTCAGGCTTTTATGATGGTGTTAGTGCCCTCATGAAAATAAACCAGGGAAAGGCCATTTGAGCACATAGATAGAAGCTGGTCATCTGCAAGCCAGAATCTAACCAAGTTGGGCACACTGATCTTGCACTTCCAGCCTCCAGATCCTGAGAAGATAAATTTCTGTTGTTTAAGCCACTCAAATTATGGAATTTTGTTATGGCAGCCAAATCAGACAAATGCCCTTTCATTTCATTAATTGAGCTGGTTATCAGGTAACTCAGTGAAGCTTTGAAGGATGAACAAAGCTTTGGCAAGTAGATGAGGTTTTGTTTGGGGGTACAGGGTAGGATAATAAGGGCAGAGGAAATATGTGCAGAAGAGATTGGAGTCATGATTATTCTAGCATGTACGGAGGACTTTCAGTAGCTTGAGTATTCACCCCCCCAAAAAAAATAAATAAACTGTTTCTCTTAATTTAATAAATAACTATTCTCTACTATATGCTTGCTATTCTTACATTTGCCATAGAGAATATAGAAAAATTGAGTGTCTTCCTTTTCTCTAGTAAATTTGTATAATTATATAGCAATACGAATAAAATAAATGTTATAAGAATTTATAGGCCGGGCGCGGTGGCTCAAGCCTGTAATCCCAGCACTTTGGGAGGCCGAGACGGGCGGATCACGAGGTCAGGAGATCGAGACCTCCTGGCTAACACGGTGAAACCCCGCCTCTACTAAAATACAAAAAACTAGCCGGGCGCGGTGGCGGGCACCTGTAGTCCCAGCTACTCGGAGGCTGAGGCGGGAGAATGGCGGGAATCCAGGAGGCGGAGCTTGCAGTGAGCCGAGATCGCGCCACTGCACTCCAGCCTGGGCGACACAGCGAGACTCCGTCTCAAAAAAAAAAAAAAAAAAAGAATTTATAAAACAGAATTATGCATCTTAGATAAAATAGGATAATAAAATTTAAGAGGCAATACTTAAGCTGAGCCTTGAAGGAGGGAAAAATGACATATTAGTAGTAATTAAATAGAAATGGTTTCTTTGGTTAAAAGTAAATAGGGACTGTGAAGTTTTACTTAGAAAAAAAATACTTATGTTGTGCTAAAGCTGTCTTTAAGAAGCTATATTAAATGAAATAGATTCTTGTTAGTCTTTCCCTTGGAAAGGAAAGTTAGAAGAAATGGCTTTAACTTGCAACTCGTATGTGGCTGACTTACTTTTAAGATGTAGAGAATGTCCAGAGGTGACCTATAGCTGGTATGATGTTTAGATTCCAGATTATGCTCTCATTAAAGTGGGAACAGCTGTTAGAGCCATCTATTTAGTGACATTAAGGGCTAAACTTAATGAGAATTTATTTTGTATTTTTCATTAAGTTCAAATATAGTCATAGGCATTGTTCTTTATATATATAGTGTATATATGTTATCGCTATATAAATATATATATATATATATATATAAAGTATGACTAGGTGTTAAGCTGTGTGATGAAAATCATTTCATTTAAAATTTATAACATATGTAATTTTTTCATAATATATAGTGATGATATTATGTGCTTTGCTAAACAGATATTTTTCTCAGTGCTGTTATGCGTTATTTAGGTTAAAAAGAGTGCATTAATTTTGGTCTAGAAAACCATATTGAATATTTTATTCATTTTTTGTTTCCTCAATTTTCAGATTTTGAATCTGAATATCCAAAATTGATCAGAGTTCTATTTCAAAAATATACGTAGGTATGTAGTTATAGTTAAACAATCCTAAAATTCACATAGTACATAAAACTTTGAATTTTGAAAAAGAAAATGAGAAAGGTAATAAAATATATTAGTCTTTAAGGGAATAGTGATGTTCTTAAACATATACAGTTATTCATTCCAACTTTATGTTTTTCCTTTTTAGTGTAACAAGTTTTAAGTGATACTTGTCATTTCGTGGGTTTCCTGTGTTATTTCTTTTTGGTTAACTTTAAAAAAAAAAAATTTTTTTTTTTTTGAGGTAGAGTTTCGCTCTTGTCAAAGCTGGAATACAATGGAGCAACTCTCAGCTAATTGCCACCTACTCCTCCCGGGTTCAAGCAATTCTCCTGCCTCAGCCTCCCGAGTAGCTGGGATTACAGGTACGTGCCACCATGCCTAGCTAATTTTTTGTATTTTTAGTAGAAACAGGGTTTCACCATGTTAGCCAGGCTGGTCTTGAACTCCTGACCTCAGATGATCCGTCTGCGTTGGCCTCCCAAAGTGCAGGGATTACAGGTATGAGCCACCACGCCTGGCCTAAAAGTGAGTTCTTAGCTGATTTGTATCCATGTTGCCTGGGAAAATCCTAGAAGTATGTTTTTCCTCTTGCCTATGCTGTCAAGTGCCCAAATTAAAACTATGTCAAATGCTGTTTCATCCAGAAAGTCCACAATTAAGGATAGAATATTAGGGGGTGTTATGTATATTTTTTCTCACAGAGATGATTTATATTCTTCTCTTCTTATAGATGATCACCTTGTGAAATATAAGAGATAATCAGACAAAAATATCATATATATATATCACTCTGGGATTTATTACTTCAGACTGAATATACTGAGAATTTTATTGTGCTTGCCTCATCACCATAATTCAATTAGTCAGTGTTAAACTCTGTCTCCTTCTGTATCTGCCTCTGTCTTTCTCCTTCCCCAACCCCCTTTCTGCCAGATTTTATGTATCTCTGGGTACCATTACTTAAAACCCTGTAAGAATATACTAGCTCTTGTCTGCACTTTCTCATTTGCCAAATTTGGGAAACTTAAACTTTGACAAAAACAGTTGTCATGTAAATAAATCAGTTTTTGAGGATGGATAGTATCTAGGTGCTTTCCCTGCGTTATTTATTTTGACTTGGATACAAGGTCTTAATAATATCTAATCAATATACTAATTGACCGGGTTAAGGTAGGTTTATTAGAAACTATNAATATATATTTATAAAAGAATCCTTGTGTATATAGGATATATATGATAAAGTATTTATATAATATATATACTTGGTATTTGCTATAGTTAAAATTCTGTAATGTCATGTTGCTGTGAACTCTTAATTAGGGAATGGTAAGCCATTGCTCCTAGGGAAATACAGGGTTAGATACTTGTGAGCCTCCAGTCATAGTACCTTCATCAACTGATAAATGCAAACTTTGTTTTGTGTGTGTTTCTTTTAAAGACATCTTACTTAACATACATTGTTGATTCATTGACATTGAACTCATGGCCAACTGCACTATAACTTATGGCTAAACAGAACTCATGTGACATGCATAGTTTCTCTGTAAGACACATGACAGATTTCATGCATGAGAACAGGAGAAAGCACTGAGCACTATGCTTCAGTGACATTTTTAAACAGCACAGTTACCCCAAAAGCACAAAATGTGGAAAAAAACCCATAGACTTCAAAAAGGACATTTATTTACAGTATAAGAGTTCAAACAAGAAGGTAGAATATTGCTTTATTCTGTATCAGCTAGAAACATGCACATTTCAGGGAACTCAAATGTTTTGCTACACTGTTCATGTCTTTAATGACTATGAAAGGGAAAGAAGTGTTGATCTTGGGGTTACAAATCAGTTTTATTGAGTAGGCAAATTCACAAACATGAAATCCAAGAATAATGAGGATCAACTATGTATATACATATATTTTTCAAAACTCAATAATAAGAAAAACCTGATAAAATAGTGAAAAAATTTCTTCTTTGCCAAAGAAGAAACATGATTGACAAAAATGCATACAAAAAATGCTTGATATAGTTAGTCATCTAGAAATACAAATTGAAACTACGGTGAAATACCACTGTATATTTTATTAAACTTTTAGGTTTGGTGGTACATGTGAAGGTTTGTTATATAGGTAAACTCATGTCATGGGGAGTTGTACAGATTATTTCATTGCCCAGATATTTAGCCTAGTACCCAATGGTTATTTTCTCTGCTCCTCTCCCTCCTCCTACTCTACATCCTCAAGTAGACCTCAGTGTCTTTCGTTTCCTTCTTTGTGTTCATGACTTCCCATCATTTAGCTCCTACTTATCAGTGAGAACATGCAGTATTTGAGTTAGTTTCTTTTAAGGATAATAACCTCCAGCTCCATCCATGTTCCTGCAAAAGACATGATCTTATTTTTTTCTATGATTGCATAGTATTCCATGATGTACATGTCCCACATTTTAAAAAAATCCAGTCTGTCATTGATGGGCATTTAGGTTAATTCCATGTCTTTGCTATTGGAAATAACACTATATATTTATCTGCACATTTGAAATTTAAAAGTCTGGCTATCCAAAGTGTTGATGAGAATCAAGAGCACTGAAAACTGTCATGTACTGCTGTGGAAAGGTAAAATGCTAAACACACCTTGGAAAGCAGTTTGTCAGTTTCTCAAAAATGTAAAAATATATTGATGATATGATGCATCCATTCCATACATAGGCATTTACCCAATGAAATTACTTCATACAATATGCATATTCATATATGTGCATATTCATAATGTTTTCACTTGTGACAGATCAAAACTGGGAAGCAAAACAAATTTCTATCAATAGGTAAAAGGATAAATAAACTAGTCCATAAAATAGAATACTAATCAGTAAAAGAAACTATTGATACAAAAATCACATGGTTGTAACTCAAAATAATTATGATCAATGGAAGAACTGAGATAGTAAAAATAATAAAATTTCTGAAAATGCAAACTAATCTATACTGACATAAAGAGATCACTGTTTGCCTAGAGATGTGGAATGGCAGTGAAGGGAAAGAAGGAAGGATTCCAAAGGGCCATGAGGAAACTTTGGGACTGACTGATGTGTTTCTTATCTGGAGGGCAGAATTAGCTTCACAGCTTTACATGTTATAACATATCAAATTTTCACTTTAAAGGAGTGTAGTTCATACTATGACAATTATAAACTTGATATATTTTAAAATTGATAAACATGTTAGCAGCTTTCTCTGGTGCTAAAAGTATAAATTTTAGTTTTTAAATTTGCTACTGATTTTCTTCTAAAGTTTCTTTAATTTTTTATTTTTTAGGTTTAGGGATACATGTAAAGGGTTGTTGCATAGATAAACACATGTCATGGGGGTTTGTTGTACATATTACTACATCACCCAGATATTAAGTTCAGTACCCAATAGTTATTTTTTCTACTTTTCTCCCTCCTTCTACCCTCCTGCTTTGAGTAGACTCCATTGTCTGTTGTTTCCTTCCATGTGTTCATAAGTTCTCATTATTTAGCTACCACTTATGAGTGAGAACATGTGATATTTGATTTTCTGTTCCTGCACTTTGTTTGCTAAGGATGATAGCCTCCAGCTCCATCCATGTTCCTGCAAAAGACATGTTCTCATTCTATTTTATGGCTGCATAATATTGCATGGTGTATATGTACCATATTTTCTTTATCCAGTCTATCATTGATGGGCATTTAGGTTGATTTCTTGTCTTCACTATTGTGTACAGTCCTGCAGTGAACATTCACATGCATGTGTCTTTATGGCAGAATGTTTTATATTTCTCTGGGTATATACCCAGTAATGGGATTGCTGAGTTGAATGATAGTTCTGCTTTTAGCTCATAAAGGAATAGCCACACTGCCTTCCACAATAGTTGAACTAATTTACACTCCCACCAACAGTGTAGAAGAGTTCCTTTTCTCCACAGCCTCTCTAGCACCTGTTATTTTTTTACTTTTTAATAATAGTCATTCTGACTGCTGGGAGATGGTATCTCATTGTGGTTTTGATTTGCATTTCTCTAAAATTATCAGTGATATTGAGCTTTTTTCCTATGCTTCTTGGCTGCATGCGATATCCTCTTCTGAGAAGTGTCTGTTCATGTCCTTTGCCCACTTTTTAATGGGTTGTTTGTTTTTCTTGTAAATTTGTTGAAGTTTCTTATAGATGCATGATATTAGACCTTGTCACATGGATAGTTTGCAAAATTTTTCTCTCATCCTGTAGGTTGTCTGTTTATTCTGTTGATAGTTTCTTTTGCTGTGCAGAAGCTCTTGTTTAATTAGTTCCCATTTGTCAATTTTTACTTTCTTTGTGATTGCTTTTGGTATCTTTTTCATGAAATCTTTGCCCGTTCTTATGTCAAGGATGGTATTGCCCAGATTGTCTTCCAGGGTTTTTTATAGTTTTGGGTTTTACATTTAAGTCTTAAATACATCTTGAGATGATTTTTGTATACAGTGTAAGTAAGGGGTCCAGGTTCAATGTTCTGCATATGGCTAGCCAGTTCTCCTAACACCATTTATTGAATAGTGTTTTTTTTTTTTCCCCATTGCTTGTATTTGTCACCTTTGTCAAAGATCAGATGGTCATAGATGTGCAACCTTATTTCTGGGCTCTCTAATCTGTTCTATTGGTCCATGTGCCTGTTTTTGTACCAATACCATGCTGTTTTGGCTGCATGTTAGGCTGTAGCCTTGTAGTTTGGTTTGAAGTCAGGTAACATGATTCCTCCAGCCTTGTTCTTTTTGCTTAGGATTGCCTTGGCTATTTGAGCTATATTTTGGTTTCATATAAATTAAAAACATTTTTTTTTCTAGTTCTGTGAAGATTGTCATGGTAGTTTGCTAGGAATAGCACTGAATCTGTAAATTGCCATTTTGGGTACTATTAGCCATTTTAATGATATTCTTTCCACGAGCATGGGCTGTTTCTTCATTTTTCTCTCCTCTGATTTCTTTGAGAAATGTTTTGCAATTCTCATTGTAGAGATCTTTCACCTCTCTGGTTAGCTGTATTCCTAGGTTTTTGTTGTTGTTGTGGCAATTGTGAATGGGATTGGTTTTCTGATTTTGTTCTCAGTTTGTTTGTTGTTGGTATAGTGGAATGCTAGTGATTTTTGTGCATTAATTCTATATCCTGAAACTTTGCTGAAGTTATTTATTGTCTGAAGGAGCTTTTGGGCTGAGACTACTATGTGGTTTTCTAGATAAAAAATCATGTTGACTGCAAACAGATATAGTTTGACTTCCTCTCTTCTTGTTTGAATGGGCTTTATTTTTTTCTCTTGCCTGATTGCTCTGGCAAGTACTTCCAATACTATGTTGAATAGAAGTGGTGAGAGAAGGCATCCTTGTCTTGTGCTGGTTTTTAAGGGGAATACTTCCAGTTTTTGCCTATCAAGCATAATGTTGGCTGTGGGTTTGTCATAGGTGGATCTCATTATTTTGAGGTATGTTCCTTCAAGACCTAATTTATTCAGAGTTTTTAATGTGAAGAGATTTTGAATTGTATCAAAAGCCTTTTCTGCATCTATTGAGATAATCATGTGCTTTTTGTCTTTAGTTTTGTTTAGTGATGAATCACATTTATTGATTTTTATATGTTCAACCAACCTTGCATCCCAGGGATGAAGCCTATTTGATCATGGTGAATTAGATTTTTAATGTGCTGCTGGATTTGGTTTGCAAGTATTTTGTTGAAGAATTTTACATTGATGTTCATCAAGAATATTGACCTGAAGTTTTCTTTTTGTCGTGTCTCTGCCAGCAAGATGATGCTGGCCTCATAGAATGAATTGGGCAGAAGTCCCTCCTCCTCACTTTTTTGGAATGGTTTCAGTAGGAATGGTACCAGCTTTTCTTTGCACATCTGGCAGAATTTGGCTCTAAATCCATCAGGGCCTGGGCTTTTTTTTTTTTTTTTTTTTGGTTGGTAGTCTATTTATTACTGATTCAATTTAGAAGCTTATTATTGGTCAGTTCAGGGAATCAATTTCTCCCTGGCTCAATCTTGGGAAGGTGTATATGTCCAGAAACTTACCTATCTCTTCTAGGTTTTCTAGTTTGTGTGCATAGAGGTGTTCACAATACTTTCTGATGGTTATTTTTATTTTTATGGGGTCAGTAGTAACATTCCCTTAATTTCTAGTTTTGTTTATTTGGATCTTTTCTCTTCCCTTTTTAGTCTAGCTAGTGGCCCATTTTATTAATTTTATTTTCAGGAAACCAACTCCTGGATTCATTGGTCTTTTGAATTTTTTTTTTTTTTTTTTTTTGTTATCTCAATTTTCTTCAGTTCAACTCTGACTTTTGTTATTTTCATCTTCTTCTAGCTTTGTAGTTGATTTGTTTTTGCTTCTCTAGTTTTTTCAGTTGAGAAGTTATTTTGTTAGTTTAAGATCTCTCTAACTTTTTGATGTAGCCATTTAGTGCTATGAATTTCTCTCTTAACATTGCCTTAGCTATGTCCCAGAGATTCTGATATGTTGTATCTTCTCATTATTTTCAAAGAACTTCTTGATATCTGCCTTAATCTCATTATTTACTCCAAAGTCATTCAGGAGCATGTTGTTTAATTTTTATGTAATTGTATGGATTTGAGTGATTTTCATTGTGTTGACATCCATTTTTATTGTCCTGTGGTCTAAGAGTGTGTTTGGTGTGATTTCAGTTCTTTTACATTTGTTGAGGATTGTTTTGTGGTCCACTTATGTGAACCACAAATGCAAGTGATTCGTAGATTTGGTCTCTACATAATGCCATACTTCTTGGAGGATTTGTTCATTCTTTTGAATTCTTTTTTCTTTCTTTTTGTCTGACTGTCTTATTTCAGAGAACAAATCTTTAAGTTCTGAAATTCTTTCCTCTGCTTATTTCGTTCTGCTGTTAATACTTGTGATTGCAGTTTGAAATTCTTGTGTTATTCAGCTCTGTCAGACCTGTTAGGTTCTTTTTTTATACTGGCTATTTTGTTCTTCAACTCCTGTATCACTTTATTGTGATTCTTATTTTCCTTGGATTGGGTTTTGCCATTCTGAATCTCCATGATCTTTGTTCCTATCCATATTCTGATTCTATTTCTGTCATTCCAGCCAGTTCAGCCTGGTTAAGGACTCTTCTTGGAGAACTTGTGAGGTCATTTGGAGGACATTTGACACTCTCTGGAGGCCATTTGAGTTATCAGAAACTGACTTGTCTCTGGTTTCAGTGGGGGGTTATGTTAGTAAGGTATTTTTGGTTTTGAAGCTTTGGGGTGTAATCCAGCAGGTGATACACAGGCTTGTTGGTCAGTTGGTAGGCTCTTGCTCAGTTGTGTGCCTTCCCCATGTTTCCTCACAGTTGCAGCCATGTTCCCTCTCAGTGCTCTGAAAGTGTGGGTTTCTCTCCCCCTTGAGTGGTGGCTATCATTCATGACTTGGAACTCCTGGGCTGCCCACTGCAGCTATGGGGTAATCTCAGTGTTTAAATATAAACACTGAGCTTTCCCCAGCTTAGAGGCAACAGAGGAAGAGATCTTAGTAGTAGTTGTGGCCAAGAGTCATTTGCTTGACTCTCGGGGACCCCAGAGAGATGCAGGTCAGCAATTGCTCAGGTCAGTCAGCCTGAGATGGAGGGTCTGTGCTATGGGCCCAAGTCAGGAGTTCCCTATCTGTTGAAAGGTCATGGGAGTGTGTGGGAACCGTGGCAGATGAACTGGCCTCCTCTCCTAGGGTTGACTGCAGCTTGTGGGAGGTGCGGATAAGGCACTTACAGAATTTGCTCTTTCATTAGTTCACAGGCGGCAAGGGCATTTCCACTGCAAAGGCAGTGGCAGAGAGGCTTTCAGCTGCCCCTGAAGGCTCTGTCTAAGGGGTTGCTGAGTTGGTATGGTATATTTTCATTCTCATTTGTCTCAAGGACATTTTAAATTTCCATTTTAATTTACTTATTTACCCACTGGTTGTTGAGAAGCAAATTTTAAAATTTCAACGTATTGGTAAAGTTTATAAAGATTTTCTTGTTGACTTTTAGCCATGTCATTAATGTCACAAAAAATACTTGATATTATCTCTGTCTTCTTAAATTTGTTAAGACTTGTTATGAGGGTTAATATGTGGTTTATTCCGGACAACATTCCATGTGCAGTTAGAAGAATGTGTATTCTGCAGCTGTTAAGATATGATGTTCTGTAAAGTCCTATAGGTTCATTTGGCTTATGGTGCAGTTTAAGTCTTATGCTTAATTGATAATTTTTTGTCTAGATGGTTTGTTTGTCATTGTGAGTGAGATGTTGAAGTCCACTGTTATTTTGTTGTATTGTAATCTATCTATTTATTAGACTTTAGGTCTAATAATATTTACTTTTTATATCTGGGTTTTCTGGTGTTGACTACATACATATATTTATAATTGTTATATCTTATTGAATTGATCCTTTTATCATTATATAATTTTTTTTTTTTTTACAGTTTTGACTAAAAGTCTATTTTATCTGATACAAATATGGCTACTTTTATTTGCTTTTTGTTTCCATTTGCATGGTATATATTTTTTTCCAAGCCTCTACTTTTTTTCTGTATCTTTAATAGTGATGTGACTCTCTTCTAGGCAACATATAGTTGACACTTGCTTTAAAAAAAAATTTCAGAAACCTCATATCTTTTAATTGGGTAATTTAATTCATTTGCATTAATGTAAAATGATTGTTAGATAAAAACTTACTCCTGCTATTTTATTAATTGCTTTCTGGCTGCATTGTAGATCCTTTGTTTCTTTCTTCCTCTTATTTACCTTTGCGACTTGATAATTTTTTTTTTTTTTGGTGCTAAGCTTTTTTCTTTTCTCTTTCTCAGCAGTGGAGCCATCAGGTCTGGGTGTGTCTCTTATGGCACTCTTTATTATTGATTGAATTTCCTCACTTACTATTGGTCTGCGTAAGTTTTCTATTTCTTCAAAATTTAATATTGATCAGTTATATACTATAATTTCTTTCCTTGTTGTTATCATGGTGCTAACATGATGAGTCTTGTAGCTATAATAGATGATTTTAAGCAGATAGCGACTTGACTTTGATCACATAAAATATCTCTAGAGCTTGTTCCCCATTTATATTTTTGTTGCCCTAACTGTATTTGGCAGCTATTGTTCACAGGCTGCAGTGTAGTGTTAAGATTGTCTTTTGGTTTCATTCAAAAAAAGTTTCTTGTCTATTTTCTTTTTTATTGTTTTTAGTTTGCACAAATTAAGGGAATAAAGATGTCTTCCCTCAGATATCTTTGTGTGGAAGTCTCCACAATTTCAAAAATTATTTTATTAATAAGGGAAGAGATATATATTTCATGTATTTATTTGAAGTAGGGATACATATATTGTTCTTGCATTTAGATTTATGTTTTGCTTTTCCTTACTAGCTTATAATTTCCCTTTCATTGTAATGGAATGTTTTTTCTTGGGTTACCTTTTTTAGATTTTGGATTTGAAAGAGAATAAGCATCTGTACAACATATTAATATCAGCGCCTTAAATGAGAGTTTGTGTGTTTTTTGAAAATATTCCGTCTAGTTTTAAACATGTTTAATCCAGTTTAAATTTCTTTTCTAGGATTTTAAATGAAATATATTTTATTTATTGTAGCTTGGACTTTTAAAATTACATTAGGAATGTGATTTTGAATACTTTTTGGATGAATTATGTTCATCTTTATTCTTCAGAGAGTTGTGCAAGTGAGTTTGGTGTTCCAAATTTTAGACAAAATTATTGTCATTTCAGATAAAATTTAAAATAATTGTTGGTATTCTTACAAGTAAAACACACATAATTTATTCCTGTATGTATGTAAGTGAAAATTTTAGAACATTGGCAATATTAAACTCAGACCTGACCTCTAAAGAGATCGTCTATTAAATTTGCTTCTACTAGCTCTCCCTAGCTATTAACACATTTGGACAGAGTGTCGCTGACTTAAGTAATAACGGTGACATTACCTTGTTGCCATCTCAAGTCTATTCTACTCTAAAATGGTAGTCTTTTAATTTTTGTCCTTATTTACCTTCTGTACCAAGCAGATGATGTATGTTTTTCTGTCTTTATGTCTTTGGTGTTGTACATAATCAGTTGTTACCACTTTGTGAATATTTATAATATATTAACCTGGGCACTCGATCTAAAGAGGAAGCATGAGTAGGATGGTTGGCAAAAAGAGTGAGCATACCCACTCGGAACCCACAGACCTGCAAATGTACAACTCAATCATTTAAAGTTTCTGTACTTCAGCTTTGTAATCTCTACAACTGAGAGATCAGATAATCTTTAATATCCATCATTAGGTCTATTATCTATACTTTTGTAGTAATTTTTATGATCTATTCTTGCTGGATATTTACATTAAGGCAGCTGAAGATTGCTTAGGTCCCTGTGAGTCAGAAACAGAGGGATAAATAGAAAATCATTCTTCTGCTATGCTCTTAAAGCATTGTTTATACTCTTAGTTCTCGCCCTATAATTTATATATAAATGATATCCATTGCATATTATTTCATATGCAAAGACCATCTGGTCTGTATAATAGTTGTTTCTGTTTTACCAAATATTGATAAATCATACAGCTTTGTGCTGCCAAATACTTAGGACTCTTTGTCATGGCTTCGTACCAATTTCAAAATGAACATTGAATATAACTATTTAGGGATGAAAGAGTAATAGTAAATAAAACCATATGCTCACTAGTAAAATACATTTTTTTTCAGTAACTCTTAGTAGCATGTTTTAAAGCTTGATCCACTTGCAACAAAGGCAAAGTCCCATTTTCATTTGATTCCTGAAACTATAACTCTTGGGCAGTAAACCCATCTGCATTTATGGTCCAGGCTGAATTTAGCTTGATTGGTATTTAAAATTAATTGTGTAGGTACCAGATGGCCCAAGTTGGCATTTGTCTTGTCACTTGCAAAGGAAAATCCTTCCCCCCCCCCCCAGGTTCACAAACAACCACTGAAGAGAGGACAGGAGAGGAGGGGACAGGAGAGGAAAGGAGAGGATAGGAGAGGAGAGGAATCCAAGTGCCTGCATAGAAAGGATTCACAATTAACTGATGATACTAACCTAGCATTGAAGCACTTAATTTTTCTATCAGTGGTATAGCTTTCTTCAGATTTTGTCTTTTGTTTCTACATCATTTGCAAGCCTAGTTTCTTAACTAAAGTGCTATAGCAAGTTCAGATAACCATGGTTTTCCTCTGGAATCATGCTATGAATATATTAATAGCCTGTGTTTTAGAGAAAACATTGAAAATCATCTGACTTATTGACTAGAACAGATTTGCAAAATAGGCAATAGATGGTAAAGCAGGGTCATCTAAAATGAGGTTTTTGAAACTAAGCTAAAGAATGTCAAAATTTTTTTCAGTGTAGTAAGTACCAATTCTTCAAAACTGTTCTCAGCTGGACAATGGAAGAATTGGAAGTGGAGGTGGTGAGTCTAGTGCTAGAGCTCTGTGTAGAAAGACATTTGCATTAATCCAGGCGGGGTGATGATCAGGATTTCTGCTTGACAGGTGACTGTGGGAAAGGAAGAGAAGGAGCAAGTGTAAGAACTCCTTTGAAGGAAGAATTCATGACATATAATATAGGTAATGAGACGTCTCTGCAACCATCTTGGCTTCTTCAGCTTTTCACATGCTCAGCAAAGATACACAAAGCTTGTAATAGATTTGCCGACCCCCATTCTCCACAAGTTCCTGAAGGAATTTTGAAGGCAGCGAAGAAAACTTTTAACAATGAAAACTAAAATTTAAGGGGCAATAGTTTTACTTTCATTTCCAGGTAAAAATATGCAAATGGAAATTGAGAGCTGGAATTCACCTTTCAAGGTTCACTGGAGTATGTATTTGCGTAAGGGGAAAGTAACAAAAGTCAATTACTGACACTCAATCTAGGAGAGCTGCAAGACCATCATTTACAAAAGAATGTCAGCCAGGCGTGGTGGCTCACGCCTGTAATCCCAGCACTTTGGGAGGCGAGATCACCTGAGGTCAGGAGTTCAAGATCAGCCTGGCCAACATGGTGAAACCCTGTCTAAAAATACAAAAATTAGCTGGACGTGGTGGCACGTGCCTGTAATCCCAGCTACTTGGAGGCTGAGGCATGAGAATCGCTTGAACCTGGGAGGTGGACGTTGCAGTGATCACACAACTGAGGTCACGCCACTCTACTCTAGTCTGGGGGATAGAATGAGACTCTGTCTCCAGAAAAACAAAGGAATGTAATCCTAGCTACTCGGGAGGCTGAGGCATGAGAATCGCTTGAACCTGGGAGGTGGAGGTTGCAGTGATCACTCAACTGAGATCATGCCACTCTACTCCAGTCTGGGAGATAGAATGAGACTCTGTCTCCAGAAAACAAAAGAATGCCTTTTATTTCATTTCATAAAATTCTCGTCTATTTTCAAAATAAGATAAAATGAAAAAATAGAATGTACAAATAAGGAAACTTGCTTGGATGTACTCTGAAAAATTGCAGAGCATATTATATGTTTTGCCCCTCCTACTACTTTCTCACTTAGGGAATGGGGTATACTTTTCACAGTAGCCACATGAAGGGACCTGATGTGCAGTGGAAAAAATAAACCTTGGGGTCAAGTTTGAACAGTGAGAGAAAAAGATAGGAGAGACGTTTTTAATGCTTTCAATGGATTAGGTTTTCCGTAAAGCTTGTTTGGAGCTGTATTTTGCAGACAAAACAACTGGCTGATCTTATTGTGCAGCTTTATATTGCTTCCTCTCCCTCCCTGCCTCAGCTCTCCATTACTTTAACTGTCCTAAAACTGTATCATCCTATAAAACACTATCCTTCCTGTTTTAGCAATGTAAGAATCACCTGAAGAGCTTTTAAAATACCCATATCAAGGCTTGCCCTTAGACATTCTGGTTCAGTATGTCTGCAGTGGGGCCCAAGACCTTGCCATTTTTACAAGTTCCAAGGCAATGCAGATGGACCTGTTGGGCAGACCACACTTGAGATACTGCAAACTAGAGCATTAGCATTTAAGCTTATCTTCAGGCTCAGCTTCCATGTTACCTGGCTAAGACAACATTATGAGCAAAAAGATAAATTGGCATGGCAATTACTACACATTTTACCTATGACTACCTGTGATGAGGTAGAGGACGAAGTTAATTTATTTGGAGAATGATGTCTATTGCATGCAACAGATTTAAGAAAGATGATAATTATGATTGTGAAGTAGGTTGGTTCTTTTTTATTGAGGAATAATAATTAAGCCTATTTATTGGGGTACCGTGTGATGTTTTGATAAATGTACATATTATATAATCAAGTCACGGTACTTATATCTATCACCTTAAACATTTATTATTTCTTTTTTGTGAGAACATTCAAAGTCTTCTAGCTATGGGAAAAATGCAGTGCATTATTGTTAACTATAGTTACCCTACTGTGCAATAAGGTATGAGAACATATTCATCATAACTATAATACTGTATCTGTTGACTAGCCTCTCCCCATATCCTTCTCCCTCTGTTCTCCACAGTCTTTGGTAATCATTATTCTATTCTCAACTTGACTATGGGATCAAATTTTTAGATTCCATATATGAATGAGAACATGGAGTATTTGTCTTTCTGTGTCTGGCTTATTTTACTTATGTCCTCCAGGCTCATCCATGCTGTTGCCAAATTACAAGAATTCATCTTTTTATGGCTAAATATATTCTGTTGTGTGTGTGTGTATATATGTATATACGTATATATGTGTATATATGTATATATGTGTATATATACACATATATATGACATTTCCTCTCTTCACTCATCCATTGATGGGCATTTACATTGGTTTCATATATTTACTATTGTGAATAGTGCTGCACTAAGCATGAAAGTACAGATTTCTCTTCAACATACTGGTTTTATTTCCTTTGGGTATATACCCATAAGATGGGTTGCTGTCTTATATCTAGGTCTATTTTAAAATTTCTGAGGACCCTCCATACTATTTTCTATAATGTTTGTACTAATTTGCATTCCCCAAACTACACAAGAGTTCTTTTTTCATACATCCTCTTCAGCATTTGCTATTTTTAAATTTTTTGATAGTAGTCATTCTAACTGGGGTGAGGTGATATCCCACTGTGGTTTTGATATGCATTTCCCTGATGGTTAGTGATGTTGAGTATTTCTTCGTATAGCTATGAGCCATTTGTATGTCTTCTTTGGAGAAAATATGTTCAGGTCTTTTGTTCATTTCATATACAGATAACGATGATGATGATGATTACTGCTTTTGAGTTGTTTGGGTTCCTAAGAAATTCTGAATATTAACTCATTTTTAGATGTATAATTTGCAATTATTTTCCCACATTATCTAGCTTGTCTCTTCATTCTGTTGTTTGCTTTGCTTTGCAGAGGGTTTTAGTGTGATGCAGTCCTTCTGTTTATTTTTGCTTTTGTTGTTTGTACTTTTGACATCTTGTGTAAAATAATCCTTGCCAGACTGATGTCATGTAACATTTTCACTATGTTTTCTTCTAATAGTTTTTTTTTTTTTTTTTTTTTTATTATACTTTAAGTTCTAGGGTACATGTGCATAACGTGCAGGTTTGTTACATATGTATACTTATGCCATGTTGGTGTGCTGCACCCATCAACTCGTCAGCACCCATCAATTCATCATTTATATCATGTATAACTCCCCAATGCAATCCCTCCCTCCTCCCCCCTCCCCATG
>NW_016804150.1:491689-505502 GCF_001698545.2 Rhinopithecus bieti
CATGGTCTCAGCCCAAAATCTCCTTAAGCTGATAAGCAACTTCAGCAAAGTCTCAGGATACAAAATTAATGTGCAAAAATCACAAGCATTCTTATACACCAGTAACAGACAAGCAGAGAGCCAAATCAGGAATGAACTTCCATTCACAATTGCTTCAAAGAGAATAAAATACCTAGGAATCCAGCTTACAAGGGATGTAAAGGACCTCTTCAAGGAGAACTACAAACCACTGCTCAGTGAAATCAAAGAGAACACAAACAAATGGAAGAACATACCATGCTCATGGATAGGAAGAATCAATATCGTGAAAATGGCCATACTGCCCAAGGTTATTTATAGATTCTTCTAATAGTTTTATAGTTATTGGTCTTACAATTAAGTCTTTAATTCATTTTGCACTGGTTTTTGTACATGATGAGAAATGGGACTGTAGTGTCATTCTTTGCATGTGCATATCCAGTTTCCAAGCATCATCCATCAAAGAAACTGTCCTTTCTCCATTGTATATTCTTAGCACCATTGTTGTAAGTCATTGGGCTGTATAAACGCATGGATTTATTTTAGGGTTCCCTACTTTCTTTCACTGGCTTATGTGTCTGTTTTTATGCCTGTATGATGATGTGTTAGTTACTATACCTTTGTAGTATATGTTAGTATATTTTGAAATCAGGTAGTGTGATGCCTCCAGCTTTGTTTATTCTATTAAAGATTGCTTTGGCTATTTGCAGTATTTTGTGGTTCCATATAAGTTTTAGAATTTTCTTTTTTTTCTATTTCTGTAAAAACTGACAATAGAATTTAATAGAGATTGCATTGAATCTGCAGATATATTTGGGTCGTTACAGATGTTTTAACAATAATAATTCTCCCAGACCATGAACACAAGATGTCTTTCTATTTATTTGCATCCTCTTCAATTTCTTTCATTAATCCTTTATAGTTTTCATGGTGGAGATCTTTCCCCTTCTTGGATAAATGTATTCCTAGACATTTTATTTTTTGTAGCTATTGCAAATAAGATTGTTTCTTGATTTCTTTTTCAGGTAGTTTTTTATTAGCTAATAGAAATGCTGCTAATTTTTGCATGTTGATTTTGTATGCTGCCGCTTTACTGTATTTATTAGTTCTATATTTTAAGGGTTTTCTATATATAAGATCATGTCTGCAAATAGGGAGAATTTGACTTCTCTCTTCCCATTTTGGATGTCTTTTATTTGTTTATTTTGTTTTATTTATCTTTATGTTATTTTATTTTGTTTATTTATATTTATTTTTTCACTTGTCAATTGTTCTGGCTAGGACTTCCAGTACTATGTTGAATAAAAATGGTGAAAATGAGCATTCTTGTCTTGTTCCAGATTTTAGAGGAAAGGCTTTCAACTTTTCTCTGTTTAGTATAATGTTGGCTGTTGGTCTGTCATATATGACCTTTATTATATTGAGGTAAATTCCTTCTGTGTTTAATTTTTTGAGAGTTTTTATCATGAAGTTCTGTTGAATTTTGTCATATACTTTCTCAGTGTCTGTTGAAATGATCTTATGGTTTTCTTCCTGTTAAGGTGATGTATCACATTTATTGATTTGTATATGTAAGGCCAGCCTTGCATACCTGGGACAAATCCCACTTGATTATTGTAAATGATCTTTTAAATGTGCTATTGAATTCTGATTGCATATAATTTTTTTGAGAATTTTTTGCATCCATATTTATCAGGAATATTGGCCAATAATTTTGTTGTTGTATCCCTGTCTAGTTTTGGTATCAGGATAATACTTTGTTGAATGAGTTTGGAAGAAGTTTTCGTTTTCAAGTTTTGGAATATTTTGTGAATAACTAGTATTTGTTACTCTTCAGATGTTTTGTAGGATTTAGCAGTGAAGCCAATCAGATCTTGGAATTTTGATTGACGAGAGACTTTTTTACTACCGCTTCAATCTCTTTACTCATTATTGACCTGTTCAGATTTCCTTTTTTTAAAAATTCTGTCATGGTAGATTATGTGTGTTGAGAGGTTTATCCATTTTTTCCTCAGTTTTACAGTTTGTTGGCACATAACTGCTTAGCATCTTATAATTTTTTGTATTTCTGTAGTATCAGTTGTAATGTCTCCTTTAATGTCCCTGATTTCGTTTGAGTCTTCTCTCTCTTTTTTTTTTTCTTAGTCTAGCTAAAGGTGTTTCAATTTTGTTTTTCTCAAAATATCAACTCTTTTGTTGATCTTTTGTATTCCTTTTTAAGTTTTGATTATTTCTTTTATTCTAGTAATTTTGGGTTTACTTTTTGTTTTCAAGTTTGTTGAGATACAACATTAGGTTGTTTATTTGTGATTTTTGTTGTTGTTGTGTGTTTATTGCTATAAACTTCCCTCTTAGAACTTATTTTTCTGTATCCTATAAGTTTTGGTATGTTGTGTGCTCATTTTTATTTATCTAAAAAATTTTACAGTTTCTCTTTTAGTTTCTTTATTAACCCATTGGTTGTTTAGGAGCGTGTTATTTGATTTTTATGTATTTGTACAGTTTCCGAAGTCCCTCCTATTGTTGATTTCTGTTTTTTCACCATTACAATTCAAAAATACCCTTGTTAGGATTTTGATTTTTTTTTTTTTTTAATTTTAAGACTCATTTCATGGCCTAACATATGATCTATTTTGAGGATGCTTCATGTGCAGTTTAGCAAAATGTGAATTCTGCAGCTGTTGGATAGAATGCTCTATAAATGTCTGTTAGGTCAAGTTGGTTCAGAGTGAGTTTTGCAACTGATATTATCTTGCCACTTTTCTGTCTGGATGATGTTGTAAAGTAGGAAGTCTTATGGTATTATTGTATTACTCTATCTCTTCTTTTAGATCTATTTATGTTTGCTTTTATATGATTAGGTGCTTCAGTGTTGGGTGAATGTATATTTATAATTGTGATATACTGTTATTGACCCCTTTATTATTATATTAATTGCCGTGTTTGTCTATTTTTATAGTTTTTGACTTGTAGTTTATTTTATTTAAAGTAAGAATATTTAATCTTGCTTTTTTTTGTTTTCTTTGCACAGAATATTTTTTTCCCATCTGTTCACTTTCAGGTGAAGTGAGTCTCTTGTAGTTAGCATATGAGCGTGGAATTGAATCTTGGCTTTTTAAGAAAGGCCATTTAGCCACTCTATATCTTTTAGTTGAAGAATTTAACTCATTTAGTTCAAAGTAATTGTTGATAGATAGGGAAGGATGTGGTATTGACATATTGTTACTACTTTTGTAGGTGTCTTGTAGATTCTTTCTTTTTTCTTACTGTCTTCCTTTGTGGCTAAGTAATTTTCTCTGTATGTTTTGACTTTATGCTTTTTATTTTTAGTGTATCTATTAAATGTATTTGTTTTGTGGTTACCGTGAGGATTATGAAGAACATCTTATAGTTTACTGGCGATTTAAGACTGATTAACAACTTAATTTGTTAAGAAAATGAAACAAAAACACTCGGCCTTAAACACTCTTGCTCCTTGCATTTTGAATTTTTGATGTCTAATTTACATCTTTTTATATTTCTCATCTCTTACCAAGTTATTGTAGCTATTATTATCTATCTCTTAATCTCTCTACTAAAGATATAAGTGGTTTACCATGTTAGGGTATTCTGCATTTGGATACTTACTTTTACTTATGGGTTTTGTACCTTTGGATGATGCTTTTGCATGACACATCAGTGTCCTTTTCTTTCAGTTCAAAGAATTCCCTTTAGCATTTCTTGTAAGGCAGGTCAGGTTGCAACCCATTCCCTTAAATTTTGTCTGGAAATGTATTTATCTCACCTTTATTTCTGAAGTATAGCTTTGCTGGACACAGTATTCTTAGTTGAGAGGTTGCTTTTTTCCTTCAGCATCTTGAGTTTATCATCTCTCTCTTTCCTCGCCTGTAAGGTTTCTGCTGAGAAGTCTGCTGCCATACATATTGGAATTCCCTTATATGTGTCATTTGCTTTTTGTCTCTTGCTACTTTCTGAATTCTCTCTGTCTTTAATCTTCGAGAGTTTGATTATAATATGTCTTAATGTTATCTTATTTGGATTAAATATGATTGGTGACTTTTGACATTTTGTATCTGGATATTTGTATTTCTAAGTTTGGATATTTGTATTTGTATTTGTATTTCTAAGTTTGGATATCTGGATATTTGTATTTCTAAGTTGTCTCATTTCTTTGAATAAGCTATTCACCCTTTTCATTCTCTAGTGCTTTTTAAAAGACAATGACATATAGAATTATGCTTTTTGATGGTGTCCTATAGGTCTTATACATTTTCTTCATTCTCTCTCTTTTTTTATTTTATTCTCCACTGACTGTATTTTGACAAAGTCTATGTTCAAAGTCACAAATTCTTTCTTCTGTTTTATCAGTTCTGCTGTTGACTTTCTCTATTGCATTTTCATTTGGCTTATTGTTCTTTAATGCTTCTGGATTTCTTTTATATTTCAATATCTCTTTTAAATTTCTCTGCTAAATTTCTGAATTGTTTTTCTGTGGTTTTTTTTTTGAAGTTCACTGAGTCTCCTTAAAACAACCACTTTGAATACTTTGTATGCCAGTGCATTAATCTGTCTGTCTTTCGTTCAGTTGCTGGTTCTTTATTTTGTCCATTTGGTTAGGCCATCTCTTCTAGGCTTTTCGTATTCCTTGCAAATGTTCATGCTCATGCATTGATGAATCAGGTATGTATTCCAGTCTCTGTGGTCTGAATTTATGACTTTTGTATTTTAATGGACTTGTTTACAAATTCTGAGCTGACTGTCACATTCTATTTAGCACTTAAAGGACCCTAAGTCCAGGTTACAGGTAAGTCTTATGATGTTTCTGCTGCTCATGCAATGTCTTACTAGGATGTGTCCATGGGAGATCAATGGAGGGTACCTGGGCCATGTGGGAGAGCTAGTCAGGTCCTCAAGTCCAGAAGACCTGTGGACCATGCTTCCTGCATCATGGTGCCCCTAAATATCTCTCTGTTGTGGCATCTCTTCTGGCAAGTATAAAGAGTCACTGTCGAATTTTGTGCACTGGCAACTGCTAGCCCTACCTTCCCTCTTCGTGCCTAGCTGGCCTCCGATGGTTCAGCTCTGTCAGTTTTTGCATGCTTCCCATAAGTTAATGCAAAAACTAATCTCTGGCAGAGGGACCCAGGATGGTGAGAAAGCAGAAGCTTGTCTCCAGCTCACTTTTTCTAGTGTAGAAAACCATAAGTACAAGGGGACTTTTTCTACATATGGTACCATAATGGCTCAGGGGAAGTGGTATCATAGTCACAGAGAATCAATCCCCCTATTGTCCAAGTGTATATTTATATGTCTTTGTAGTCCAAGGTGGTTTTACAGCTTTGCTTGTTTGTTCAGATTTCCGTAGGTTTTGTGAAGATAATTTCATTCATGCACAGTTGGAATTGAGGTTTCTGTCAGGAGATGACTGCTGGAGAGCCCCACTTACCATCTTGTTCCATCTAGGTTGGCTCTTTTAAATGACAATGAAGATGCAGCTCCTCCCCAGCCCTTCCCCCACCATACTCAAATTAGGCCAGTTAATTGCCAATTTCAATTGCTCAAAAAGCCAGAGGGTATACTCACAGCATTAAAGATGACTCCATTTCCTCCGGTCATAGCGCCCTATTATACTAAAAATTAGGCTCAGAGTTATCTTATAAAACTAGCAGAGATGAAAAGAAGATTAAATGTACAGCTAAGGGAGGAGAACACCCCTCATATTGTCTTATTCCCAATTTCTGCCTCCAAAGAAAGAAGAAGTAAAAACTAAAAGGCAGAAATGAAATCCACAGGCAGACAGCCCGGCGCGGCACCTTGGGCCTGGTAGTTAAAGATCGACCCCTGACCTAATTGGTTCTGTTATCTACAGATTACAGACATTGTATAGAAATGCAGTGTGAAAATTCCTATCTTGTTTTGTTCCGATCTAATTACTGGTGCACACAACCCCCAGTCACGTACCCCCTGCTGCTCAATCCATCACGACCCTCTCACGTGCACCCCGTTAGAGTTGTGAGCCCTTAAAAGGGATAGGAATTGCTCACTCAGGGAGCTCAGCTCTTGAGACAGAAATCTTGCCGAAGCCCCCGGCCGAATAAACCCCTTCCTTCTTTAACTTGGGGTCTGAGGAGTTTTGTCTGCTGCTCATCCTGCTACACAGCCTCTACAGGCTTTCTATGTCAAAATTAGGTCCTGAAAAGGGAAGATGTTAAGGTGTAACCTCATATGGGATTCAGCCACCACAAAGTAGCCATTTTTACTCTGTTAGAGGATAACAGCTTTCCTTCGCCTGGAGAACATGAAAACATGTTACTAGAAGCAAGTTCCTAACACAATGATACTATCCTTCAGGAAACTTGCCTTCACTGGCCTTCCTTAGATATACAATATTAGAACTGAGAAATTCTGTTTGAGGAAGAAGTAGTGATATGCTGATAGAATTGGAAGATCCATGAACAGAGAATAGGGGATCATATGTAGCAATGGATCCAAAGGCGCTATTAGACTAACAGAGATATAAAATATAAGAATGGATGGGAAAAATTCATTGACATGTGGCTACTCATTCATAATTTAAGATTCAATATTTTGGTAAGAATGTCTAGAACTGATTTTAATTGTTTGCTGAAATGGCTCATTGAATATTGGAATTAATGGCCTATATTTAATAAGTATAAATGTTAGAACTTTCTTGGAAAGTTATTGAAGAAGTGACAGAAGGATCAGGGAAGTGGGACTGTTGGAATGCATTTGTTATATAAGAGCTTAAAAAGTTTTGAAAGTGTCGTTGTAAAATACTGGATTTTTAAGATGATAAAAAAGAAGTTAAATGTATCTTTCTTACATTGAGTACATAATAAAATAATATTTTAAACTTACTGATTTAGATAAAATATACTATTCAATCTATTTCACTTTTTAAAAAAATTTATGTTTTTAATGCAGGTACTAGAAAATTTGAAAATGCCTACGTGGTATTATAATTTATAGAATGGTGCTGGCATAGAACATTGGTTGATATGTGTCATCTCATTTTTAAAACTGATACTACTACTTAACATTGTATTCTGCCTATCCCCTACAATGCCCAACGAATTCACTGTGTCCTGCTTTACATTTTTTAATTTTTTTTTTTTTTAGATGGAATCTCTCTTTGTTGCCCAGGCTGGAGTGCAGTGGCGCCATCCCAGCTCATTGCAAGCTCCACCTGCTGGGTTCACGCCATTCTCCTGCCTCAGCCTCCCAAGTAGCTGGGACTACAAATGCTGCCACCATGGCTGGCTTTTTTTTTTTTTTTTTTTTTTTTGTATTTTTACTACAGACGGGGTTTCACCATGGTAGCCAGGATGGTCTCGATCTGCTGACCTCATGATCCGCCCACCTCAGTCTCCCAAAGTGCCGTGAGCCACTGCGCCCAGTCACATTTTTCTAGTTTTAAGAGAACTTTGTCATCTTCTATCAACTAAAACGTTGATTGAACATTTAGCTTTTGTGAAGATAATTTTATGCATGAACAGTTGGAATTGAGGTTTCTGTCAGGAGATGACTGCTGGAGAGCCCCACTTGATTGGTTCTTTCAAATGGCTTTGAAGATGCAGCTTCTCCCCATCTAAAACTTATTTATGGTGATTATTTTTTATTGTCCAGCTCTTCCCATAAAAATGTAAGCTCCAGAAGGATAGGGAATTTTGTTTTTGTTAGTTGATATACTTCAGTTACCTAGAATAGTGTCTGACACGTAGTAGGCACTCACTAAATAATTGTTAAATCAGAATGCTTTTATAGAAACCCAAACCAAAGCTCATTAGCTACCACCATTTTAAACCTACTTTTCTTATTGAATTCTTCATTTTGATTAATGGCAAACATATCCATTCAACTATCTAAACTGAAATTCTCTGAGTTAATACATGCTTTAATGTAAGGTCTTATTGTTGGTCAGTAAAAACATCCTCTCGATTTACCTCAAGTAATTTTCTAACTCATATTCCTCTCTTTTTGTATCTCATTGCCACTGTCTTCATGTAGGATCTCTTCATCTGACTTTGTACTATGTCATACCTCTAGAGTGATCTGGAAATAATAGATGAGATTCAGATATTTTGGCTGGAAGTCTGGCTTTGTTATTAATTAGTGGTGTGATTGAGTCTCTGTTTTTCCTCATCTGCAAAATGGAGTGACCAATACATCTTCTTCCTCATGGAGTCCTATGAGCATTAAAAATAACTTAAAAAAATGATTAGAAAAGTTCTCAGGACATAGTAAATGTTCAGCAAATATTAAATATTTTTATTTTCAGTCTTTCCTCTTTTCTTTCATCATTCCACTCTTACTGGATTTACTTTTCTAAAGCAGGTTGATCAATGTCAATCTATTAAATATACACAAATTTCATTTTTTAACCATCATTTCCATATTACCTACTCAATTTTTAGCTCAACAATATTACAAATAGGTAGTGAGGCATGTGAGTGGGTATATGTGTGTGTGTGCTGTTATAACAAAGATAAAGCAAAAGAATGGAGTTGCATTATAATGAAAACATAGATAAAGCAAAGATTAGGGAGAGTTGTAGAAAATTTCCTAGAGTATTTGAATAAAAGGTTGGTAGTTTACATATATTGTCTAGATATAACAGACTTCTTCCAATCCTACATTTCATGGAGAATGAGGAGGATAAAGAATCATGGCCAGGTGGTGGCTCAGGCCTGTAATCCCGCACTTTGAGGCCGAGAGAGCGGTATACAGGTTAGAAGATCGAGCCATCCTGGGTACACGGTGAAACCCCTTCTACTAAAAAATCAAAAAAAAAAAAAACTAGCCGGGTGAAGGTTGGCGGCCGCCTGTGTCCCAGCTACTCGGGACGGCTGAGCAGGAGAATGTGTAACCCAGGAGTCGGAGCTTGCAGTGAGCTGCGATCCGGCCACTGCACTCCAGCCTGGGGGACGAAGCGGACTCTGCCTCAAAAAAAGAAAAAAAAACAAAAAAGAAAAATCCATTTAATTCAATGCCTTGCTGAGTTTAGTGGTTTAAGTGATATATATATGTAGGGAAAGGTGAATGTCATAGTACTTTAGAGAAGAAAAGAATCTTAGAGAATATTTAAATCAACGTTTTTCAGATTAGATGATTTATGAAAATTTATAGCAGCAAACAAATTTCTTGTAGTTTCTTTGGTGTTAACCTAAATAATTTTTATCTTCTTTTCTAAATATTTATAAACATAAAATTAATATACTTATAAGTTCCAATAAAATTATACTACCAAGACAGATTAATAAAATAAATGAAAATTGTATTGAGGACCTCAGATTGATAATACTAATGTGATAAATGACAGATAATTTTAATATATTACATGTGGTTCTTTTGCTAAAATTCAATTTTGTCTCAAACCTGAAAAAGCTGAAAATGATCCTGAATTATTATATATTATTTTTGTCTTTGGCATATTTATATTGACTATACTAATATATGGGAAGGCTCAATTCTCTCACAATTTTATCTAGCACTCCTGTGAAACAAGCATATCAAAACAAAATGCTTGTTTTGATACGTGTTATTCTTCAGTTGGTGGGAAGACATTGTTTACCTTTTATTATTCCACAAACTGTTTTTGCCAGACTATTTCAGTTAATGAGATACTGCTTGGCGTAAATACATATAGAGCTATGAGTTCTCAATTTCATGTTTGTTGTGGGATATGAAGCATCTTATAGATAATGTAAAAATGATGATATTCTTAAAAGAGTAAAACTCTGAGGTAGGAATTGTAAGTCATGAGGAATATGTCCACTGATTACTAAGGGGCCTGAGACTAGTTTTACAAGCACTGTTTGCTCTAACTTCTTTATATTTTAAATTAGAAAACTGAAACCAGAGAAATGAGCTTATATACTTAGGTATCAAATTTAATGCCGATGCTCATAGTAAGACCAAGGTCTTAATTCTTTCAGGACATTGCGTTTTCACTAAATCACTTTGTTTTAGACAGAGAAGGAAAGAGAGGAGGAGCTAAATGGTTTTCTCTGCTTTTGCATCAGATTTTAGGTAAGAGAACAGCATTTTATCTAGCACTTTTAAAATCATGACTTTGTTAAAAGTGGATTATTATTTTTAGTTATTTCTGAAACAGCAAGAACACTGAATTTATCTATGTTGTATCATTCATCTATCATTTTTAATGTAGGTAATTTGGATCAGCAAATGAGCTGAAAACAGATTTTAGGGTATTTAATATTACGAATAATTATCCTGATTATTTTTCTCTAACCCCTTGTCTAAAAGATACCTTTACTTTATTCCTGAGTGGTAGGAAATCATACAGTCTTTTATTATTAAGTATGATGTTAGTTCTAGGTTTTTCCTATAGGCTTGCTTAGAAGTTCATCAATTTTATTTATCTTCTGAAAGGACTAGTTTTGGTTTCATTGATTTTCTCTATCATTTTCTGTTTTCTCTTTCTTTGATTTCACACTGCTCTTTTTAATTTACATTGCTTTGGATTTATTTTGCTGTTTATTTTCTGATGTTTATTTCTTATTAAATCTCTTTTAAAAATCATTGACTCTTTAAATAAATGTTATCATGTACTGTATTTTGGAGTTTATAAAATAAGTAAAATTAGAAGATAGAATAACAAAACACAAAAGCCAGGATGAGAGAAATTGAAGCATACTGTTTCAAGATTCTTATTTTATATATATGGCAATTTAATATCACTTGAAAGCCATATTTTGTTTTGTTTTATTTTATGGCCACTATAGTATACACTAAACACACAAATATTCACACCCACTCTCAAAAAATCAAAATGACTATAGAGAAATGAGAACTAAAAGGAAAAGAGTAGACATATCAGGTGGCAGATTTAAACCTAACCGTTATCAATAATTACAATAAAGAAAAATGATCTAAATACTTCAGTTAAATATAAGAGATTGACAAGTTGGATATAAAAGCAGTATTTATCAATGTGCTGCCTATTACCAACACACTTTAACCAGTTAAATAACTTGTTATACAGCAAAAGTAACCAGTTACATAATGAAACATTTAAGTTAAAAGCAAAGGATTGGAAGACATATGTACCAAGCTGGAGTGCCTATAATAACATCAGGCACAGTATAATAGATACCACAGCACAAAGAATAGAGCTGGAATAAAGAGTATTATTTCAACATGGCAAATAGGTCAATAAATGAAAAATAAATAATACTTCCAAATATTTATGCTCCTAAAAAGAGAAATTTAAGATACCTGAGGAAAAATGAGAAATGAGACCACTTACAATTATAGAAGAATTCAGCTTCCCTGTTTTATTATTAGTGAAACAGATAGAAAATCATTCAGATCATAGAGAATTGAACCAACTCTATCAAAAATCTTATGTACTTAATCTCACCTAGTGTATTTTTTATCTCAAACATTGTGTTTTAAACTCTACAAGGGTAATTTTGATATTTATCTTTTCTCTCTCTACTTAATATGCTCATTTCCACTCTGTTTTATTGTACATATGGCTTATCATTACAGTGATTACTTTAATGATCTTGTTTACAGTGTTTTATCTGTAAAATATATAGTCTCAATTGATTAATTGATTTTACTTCTCATTACGGGTTGTATTTTTCAGCTTGATTGGTACAATTTGATTGGATATTAGATATTATGAATTTATCTTTTTTGTGCTGCATATTTTTTATTTCTATAAATATTCTCGGGATTTGTTCAGTGACATGGGTAAGTCACTTTGAAACAGTTGGGTCTTTTGGATATTTCTTTGTTTTTGGAAGAAGAGTAGTGAAGGGCTAACTTTATATGATCACTGAGGAAACTGAGGTTTGAAATGTTTCCAACACATAGAAATAATTAATACTTGAGGTGATAAATATACTAAATACCTTGACTTGATCATTATTCATTCTATGCATGTAACAAAATATCCCATGTACTCAATAAATATGTACAAATATTATATACCAGTAAAATATAATGGGTTTATGTGTTAAAAACTTTATACAAATTATTATTTTTATATATAGAAAGCTATCTTGTTTTTTTTCTTCATGTTGGTGTCAAAATTGATCCAGAGTGATATATGTAGTTGTAGTTTTTTTCATTTTAACTTCAAGAATTCATGCAGCTTACCTCAAACGTGTGAAGAGTCAGATGAAAATCATTGACCTCTGTGTGGGACACAATAGCTGTGGGACATCATGAGGGTAGAATTTTGCTGTGTAAAGGAAGAAGAAATGTTTTAATAGTTGGAACTGACCAAAAACGGGATGAGTTACTCACTATAGAAAATGTTCAATGAAGACATATGAAGATCTATCATACTAATAAAGATTCCTTGATTTTGAGGAAATCATGTGTCTCACAGATTCTCACCAGCTCAATTATTCCCAGATGTCAGAGGAAGGTTAGAGTTTCCTCAACCCTAACTAAAGATTTTCTGATCATTTTAAAGTGGCACATGCTTCAAGTTTAATGTAGAAAATAGCACAAAATCCATAGGATCAAAGGTGGCGGCGTATGTTTGGCTTAAGTGTTCAATGTTAAAATGCTGAAGATTTGCAATTCTATTTCTTTTCTAGACCATTGATAAAATGATTTTCCTATTTTACAAATGTTCAAAATAGATTTACCACAAACCATGATAAAATTATTTTAATATTTATGAAATCTTTTTCAATTCAAATGCACTGTGTTGTAGGAGCTTACAATACAAATTCCTTAGTTAATTCATCAGAATACTTGTTGAACACCTTATCATTTGCAAGTACAATGATAAGCACGTGGACCATGTCTTCAAGATACTCACTGGGAAGTTTTACATCTAAATGAGTAATTATCATGCTGTCTGGTGATCTAAGAAGAGAGGAGTCAACTGTCTACAAAGGACCTCTTAGAGGATATGGTAATTTACGCGATTGTTGAAGAATGAGAAATCATCCTGAAGAACTAATATGGATAAGACCATTTCAGTTGGAAAGAACAACATGTTCAAAATAACTAATTTACATGTTTTGAGAGCTGTATGCAATTTGATAGTGTTGCAGTAAAAATGAGAAAGGAAAACAGTGGAGATGAGGCTGATAGGGCTAGATTATAAGGAGTTTTTTGTGCCATTTTAGTAAAATTAAACTTTATTTTCTAACACAACAGTAAGCCAATGGATTATTTAATCTTACCTTATTACCAAGGTTGTAACAATCAAAACACAAGAAGGATGGGAAGTCAGGTAACAATAAAGTAGTTCTGAGAAAAAGCACAGATACTGCTCAGAACAAGGAAAGAACAGTGACTTAATAAAAGGAGGAAGCTAGGTTCCATGTTTTGAGGTCAGAGAATACAATTTGCCTATTATGACTAAAATTTTGACTACTCTGGCTAGCATGGAAATAGCACATAAAGCATTTCCTTAATTATCCTCAGGTTGAACTAGAGACAGTTTAGGTATAGAAAGGGGAACTATGAAATGCTTTTGATTTTATGAATTTATAGTCTAGAGGGTCAGTTTACTATTTTTTTCAATTTGTAT
Source organism: Rhinopithecus bieti (assembly GCF_001698545.2). Taxonomy (NCBI): domain Eukaryota; kingdom Metazoa; phylum Chordata; class Mammalia; order Primates; family Cercopithecidae; genus Rhinopithecus; species Rhinopithecus bieti. The sequence goes on from NW_016804150.1 coordinate 505,254, forward strand.
TTTCTTACAGATTACCACGAAAATCATAGAATTTTAAAATCATTTCAAACTTCATAGATATTATACAAAAATCTTGAAAAGATGGGTAATAGGCAATTAGAATTGGCTATATTCAGGAGATATTATATATGGCTTTATATTTGTTTTACTATGCATCACATGAACTGTTACTCCAACTAAAAACAAGATCTGAAATTAATGATAATTATGATGGTTAAATAAAACAGAATATTTTATAATTATTTTTAT